>NW_021963145.1:0-177437 GCF_901765095.1 Microcaecilia unicolor | reverse complement strand
AAATTTGTATGTAAAGTTAGGCCTGCCAAAATACCAGTCTTATAGTACGTTTACTAAGGTGCATTAGCGTTTCTAATGCGCCCTTAAATTTAAGGTGTTAAACGCTAAGCACCTATATATTTCTATGGGCAATTAGTGTTTAACGCATGTAAACCATTTACATGCGTTAAAACCTTAGTAAACATAGGTTTAACTTCAAACAGATAAGCCCATGGAGTCATGTCATGCATATATTAGCGACACAAATTCATTTAATAGCCTCACGTAGGAGGAAATTACTAACCAAAAGCCTTAAAGACCGTTGTCCATATCATCATCTGTGAATTGCACCAGCAGACTCTGGATTAGGTGCTCCCTATTGTGTTCCTAAAACAATGCCAGACCTTGCCAGATGCTCTGCAGTTGCCTGATGACTTGTTTTTCCTTCCTCATCATAGTTTAAGCCAGAACTTATCCTAGTTTCCTCTGGATATGATTCTGGAATTGGTGACCCTGAGGTAAGCTGTAATATTCTTTGTACTATGCTTGTTTGTTTTTTTAGTTCACAGATATGTTTAAATGTTTTTTTATTGGCATCAATAAAGGAACAGAACAGTAGTTATACTGCAGAGTTACAGCAATGCAATAAAGAGCTCCAATTACAACATATGATTCATTTTCTATGCTATGCCCAGCTAATTTGTAACACAATCTTAATTCCCACTCCACACCCACCCACCCCACCCACTGTCCCAAATCCCCAGTGTAGACATTTTTAATTATTATCAAACAAACTGTTTTGTCCCTTGGGCGGCCATAAGTTGAACTTTTCAAGCAGCCCTAGTTCCTAAGAGATCTCTGCCGGGGAAGCCCTTGTTCTCGGCCAGGAGGCAGAAAACCTGGAGGAAGCCTTGACAACAGAGGGCACAGCCTAGATTTCTAAGTCTGGCTTTTTCTGTAGGAACTGAATGGCACCAGTTTGTATACAGATTGGAGAAAATGTTTGTGAACCCAGAAACACAGATAGCAGTTCTGCGAGTGTGCAAACTGGTTGGTACAGTTCTGGTTGAACTTTGCATGCAAACCTGTGGATTAAGTTTGTCATGAAATGCCTAGTCACCTGCCTGGGGTTACCCCCATGGACACTTAGAGGGTCTATTCCCAGCACAGCTCAGGTCCGCCTGCATCTGCTGCTTGTGCTCTACACTAGCACCCTCCTCCCACCCAACTGGGTCACAACCGCCTCTGTCTGAGTCTCTGCTCTCAAATTATCTCCAGTGATCTATAGGTACTGGAGACCACACTCCCAGGGTCCCAAAGTTCCCAGAAAGCACTCAAGACCCACACACACAAACCACCAGGATTCTTATCAGTCAGACAGGCAAAATCAACAAACTGAAAATTGTTATTGTCAGAACTTGAACAGTGGACAAAAAAATGTGCAATCAACAAACAATAAAGTAACTTAACATTTGTTACTTCTAAAAAGTACCTGGGAAGATCAGGACTAAGCCTCAGCAAAGAGATCTATCTCTCTCTTTCTCCCCTGGCTAAGATGGAGCAATAGCCAATGAACTGCATGTCTGGAAGGGGAAAGGATGTGTAAAAGATAATGTGGGAGGGTGAGGGGGTCACTGGCCCCCCCCCCCCAAATGATCTGGAAGAGAAAAGGGAGGGAGAGTTTGACATTTTGGGGTTATGGATGGGAATTGTCCTCCTAGTGTAGTGGGAATTGTCCAGATTGGAATTGGTGGGTGGGAACTGTGCAGTTATATGTGCCTTGGGTGCATAAGTGCACAGAAAAGTGTCACTTTTGTATGTTGGAGCACTATGCACTGTTCTACAAGATCAGTGTTTCCCAAACCTGATCCTGGAAGCACCCCAGCCAGTCAGGTTTTCAGGATATCCACAGTGAATATTCATGAGATAGATTTGCATTCAGTGGAGGCAGTGCATTTCAAATCTCTCACATGAATATCATTGTGGGTATCCTGAAAACCTGACTGACTGGGGTGCCTCCAGGACCAGGTTTGGGACCCACTGTCAGCACTCAGATGAGAGCAGGATGTTCCCTGCAAGATTTTGTTCATCCCAACTGCTGTTTGAGCTGCTTAGTTGAAATGCTACTTTTAAGTGAAACCTCTGGCTTTTTCTATAGTAATTAAAAATGATTGTTTGACTTCAGGGCCGGATGCACGCCACACCTGACTGCTTTTCTCACCTTACTCATTTTTTGATGCAGTTAGCTGAAGGAAAATTGTGCATTGTTCTGGAGGTAAGAAAAAAAAATATATATATATCAGTATTTATTCACATGTGTTTTTGTTTCATAAAGGAGATGTAACCCAAGCACAGGATATATTCTCATTTGGGGGCAGTTTTTAACGGGGCTTTTGTACACTCGGAAAGAAGCTGTCTGAACATTGGGTCCATCCAAGCAGAGCAGATTGTTAACCCCTGTTTCTTAATGTGAAGGACTTGATTTTGGTCCATGCATTACTTGCATTCTACGGTTTTCTAAATGCAAAAGTGATACAAAGAGCTTAAAAATAAGAACTATTGGGTTTTATTAAATACCTCTTTCTGAGTGCTGCCCGTGTTGTTCATTTTTTTCCCCCATCTTCTTTTCAGGTATAGGTAGAGAGTTGTTGTACTGTGAGAATATCTTTTTACTATCATTCTGTTCTTGTCCCGTAGCAATTTCCAGCCATTGTAGAGGCGGCTGCATTTAATAAATTTTTTATTAATATCACTTTTCTGTGGTACAACCAAAGCAATTTACATATGCAGGTACATTTCTCTGTCCCTAGTGGACTCACAGTCTTAAGTTTTGTACCTGAGAATTGATGTATCTGGGCATTGTTATTTCACAAAGCCTGGGACATGAGATGGTCTTGAGAACCTCAGACCACAGGAGGTGGGTTGTTTGTTAGGGAAGTATAAGTGAACCTCTACAACTGTACTTTTTCTAATTGGGCAGCATACATATCTTGTATAACCTATGTAGTCCCATTTTCTCTGAGGACAATTAGGTCATTGTATACTCACAACTGGGTGGCATCATTTGACAAAGTCCGCTGCGGACGCTGACTTTCGAGATTGTTAGAACTTTCTAGCAGCGTCCACTCTGCATACGCTGGTGCCTTCCCAACCAATGCATGAGTGCAGATTCCTCAGTCTTCATTTTTCAGCGGAGCAGGGAGGACGCATCATCACGTTCTCCTCACAGTGCATATTTTCTCTGTCATTTGTAGTGCCTTCCTGTGTGGGTTTTTTCCACTTCTAACAGATTCCACCAGAGTTGACATGCCCTTCTGTGGTGGCCAGTTTGACTGTGGGACTACCATTCCAGATTCCACCTTCTCAGAAGGTCAGGGCTGTCGAGAAGGGGGGGCAGGATTCCCCAGGGCCCAGCCTCCCAAGGGGAGCCCAGCACCGGGGTCTCTCTCTGTCTCCTGCTCTTGACGGGATACAGGTGATCGCATCCCGACAGGAGCAGGAAAGACAAAACTCTGGTGCCAGCCCCCCTCTCCATTGGAGGCTAGGGAGGAGCAGACAAAGGGCTTCGGGGCCTCTGGTTTGGCTGGTGGGGGTTCCCAGACCCCAACAGCAGAAACAACTTTCCTCCTGCTTTTCCCCTTAGGTCATGCATGCTTGGTTTTGATGAAATAGAGCATGCGCAATATGAGGGAAAAGTACCCGCAGGGGCAGGGCAGGCAATGTGGCAGAGTGAAGAACAGCGCTGGAGGAAGACTTCTTCTAGCGGGGCTTGGGGATCCCCGTCAACCAAGGTATGTGGAGTGTGGCGGGGGGGTGGGGGGGAGGGACAGAAGCAGCAGCCCTTCCCCTGGCCCGGCTCAGTCTCTCGGCAACCCTGCAGAAGGTGCTAACAATGGAGGCATCCAACCTAGGATGGGGAGTTCATGCAGATGAACTTCACACCTAAGGTCTTGGTCTGCTCAGGAAACAGATCTCCATATCAACCTTCTTGAGCTGAGGGCCCTCTGGAACACTCTAAAGGCTTTCAGACATTGGCTACAGAACCAAATTATTCTTACTGAAACCAACAGCCAGGTTGCAGTGTTCTATGTGAACAAAGCAGTGGGGTTTGGGGGTGCTACCCTTTGTGTCAGGAAGCAGTGGGGATGTGGAAGTGGGCCCTCCTTCACAGAATGGTCCTCCGAACCACATACCTACCAAGAAAGGACAACTGCCTGACAGACAGACTGAGCAGGGTTTTGTAACTGCACAAGTAGTCTCGCAACATGGGTGTAGCCTGCAAGATCTTCCAAGAATGGGGCACCCCCTTGGTGGATCTTTTTGCCACTCATCTCAACAACAAAGTCCCCCAGTTCTGTTCCAGACTCAATCAATACCTCTCACAGAGAACACTTTACTGAAATTCGAGCAAGACCAAAGGACTATGATCCTAATCGCCCCTTACTGGCTGAGACAGATCTGGTTTCCTCTTCTGGAGTTGTCCTCTAAGATGCGTGGCAATTGGAGTATTTTCCAAACCTCACATGCAGAACAAAGGATCTCTTCTGCATCCCAGCCTTCAATCCCTGGTCCTCACAACTTGGAAATGGAGAGCGTAGAATCTGAATCCTTAGATTTGCCAGAGGATGTGTTCTTTATCTTACTGGCTTCCAGGAAAGATTCCACTAAGAGGTGTTACTCTTTTAAATGGAGGAGGTTTGCTGTTGGTGTGAAGACAAGGTTCTAGACTCTCTTACTTGCCCTACAGAAAAAAAATGCTTGAATACCTCCTACACCTCTCCGAGTCTGGTTTGAAAACCAACTCTGTAAGGGTTCATCTAAGTGCAATTAGTGCTTACAGTCATGTGAGAGGTAAGCCCATCTCTGTACAGCCTCTAGTTGTTCGCTTCATGAGAGGTTTGCTATTGACCAAGCCTCCTATCAAACTTCAACTATCTTAGGATCTCAACCTTGTCTTCACCCAGCTGATTAAAGCTCCTTTTGAGCCACTTGAAATTTTTTGACTTGGAAAGTTGTGTTTGGTGGTGGTCACTTTAGCTCTCAGGGTCATTGCACTTCAAGCCCTAGTAGCTGATGACCTTATACTGAATTTCACCACAGTAGTTTGCCACATGCACCCTAAGTTCCTTACTAAGGTAGTGTTGGTGTTCCATTTTAACTAGTCAGTCATTCTGTCAACATTTTTCTCAATACCTTATGCCTATCCTGGTGAGGGTGCACTGCTTACCTTAGATTGCAAGCAAGCCTTAGCCTATGGGGGTAGCCATCGGCAAACACACACTTTCTAATTGGTTAACAGATTGCATATCCTTTACTTATGCCTAGGTTGGGCTGACTCTAGAGGGTCATGTCGAGGCTCATGGTGTCAGAGCTATGGCTAGTAGCCTACTTGAGGTCAGCCTCCATAGAGGAGATTTGCAAATCTATGATGTGGTCATCTGTTCACACATTCACATCTCATTGCTGCTTGGAGCAGGACACCTGACGTGATAGCCAGTTCGGGCAGGTAGTCCTGAAGAATTTGTTTGGTGTGTAGAATCCAGCTTCACCCCCCTCGACCCAGTTTTCTTTAGTTCCAGGCTGCACCTTTACAACTAGTATGAATGGTTTCAGGTTAATTGAGTTTCATGCCTCAGCGTTTCGAGTTCCTATTGTCCTAGCATTGTTTTCAGTGAGCCTGGTAGCTAGGGATTCCCGTTTGTGAGAATACAATGAATGGTCTGCCTGAACTTGAGAAAGCAAGGTTACTCACTTGTAGCAGGTGTTCTCTGAGGACAGCCAGCCAAGTATTCTCACATACCCTCCCACCTCCCCATGGAGTTGTATTTTTAAGCTTTTGTATAATGACTGAAGAACCTATGCTTAAGTGTCAGGTGGGAAGGCACCAGTACATGCACAGTGGGACGCTGTAAGAAAATTCTAATATAATCTTACTAGTCAGCGTCTGCACCGGGCTCGTCGAGTGATGTTACCCAGCTGTGAAAATACTTGGCCTGCTGTCCTCAGAGAACACCTGCTACAGGTGAGTAACCTTGCATTATTCCTGGTGCAAATTTGCTCTGCTGTAGCAACACTGACTACTGTGTTTATTTAAGGACTTATGGATGCTGTCTAAATTGTATTTATGTTTCAACATTTTTTTATTGAAGACAGTACGAAGGTAACAATTGCATCAGTGAATACACAACAGTCGAAATTAAACCGTGTCTAGTGAAGCTCGAATAGTATAAACCGTCATCAAACTTTTATCCTTTCATCCCCCCCCACCCTTTTCTATAAACCCATTCCTGCAACAGCAGGCGAGCTGCAAATGTCATGCTAATAAAACTTTAATATTACATAAATCCTATTACTAGATGTAACTTTATTGGTTATTTCCCAACGTAAATGCTAACATATGATTACACCACTCTACACCCAACACGTACCATTAACAGTACCTCAACCCAAATGTCTCGCTTCAGCAGGTTTAACATCCCTTCCCTACCCCGAGAGATACCCCCACCTCCTCACCCCTTACAAACCTCTGACCACTAAAGGGGCCTCCCAAATACTCATAACCCCCCCTCCTCCCCTAATGTCCCAATCATCTATAGCGAATGCTACAAACCAAACTGGACAACAACTTTTTGCACATGAAGATCTTAACTCTATACTTTGTTCACTATTAAGCTGTGACTCCGAGGACTGAGAGATTGCAAATAAGGGTCCCTAATCTGAAAATTTCTTCTTGCATCCCGGGGAGCCCCTTGCTGACCTTTAGGCATATTTTCAAAGCACTTAGCCTTCCAAAGTTCCATAGGCTTCTATGGAACTTTGGAAGGCTAAGTGCTTTGAAAATATGCATGCTTGCCTCCCACGTTACCAAAAGGTGTATCTGATTTCTCCAATGCCAAAAAGCGGAGGATCCGTTGATGTCCAGTACTGCAATACCGTTTTCCGGGCTACTAAACTCAATTTACGACACAAAACACTGGCCTGCCTAGACATGGGGCGAAAAGCCTTGGGTTTGTCCACTTGCAAATTAGGAAACCCTACTCCTCCCTGATTCCCACTACCCAGCAGCAGAGCCTGCCTAAACTTTGTTTTTTTGCCAGCCCAACAAAAACGACCTAAGCATCCTGTTAAGTCTTTTAAATCGGTTGTCTAACTCTCAAAGGCAATGTTTGTAGGACATATAGCCACCTGGGAAATAGAACCATCCTTATCAAATTGATCCTACCCACCAGCGACAAAGGAAGGGTCATCCATCCATTCAGGCTCTTCTTAGTGGTATCAAGCAGCACAGAGATATTGAGTGTATACAATGCCATCACATCCATAGCCAGCCAAATACCTAGATATTTAAAAGAATTATCCGCCCACCGCAAGGGAATGTCTCGTCCCCAATCTGCTCGCAATCGTGTGGACGAAGCCAACGCCTCCGATTTCACCAAGTTCAACCGGAAACCCGCATAATCTCCATACTCCCTGAAAGTCTGTAATAATTCCTGAAGGGAGGCCTGCGGGCTTGTGAGATGTACCAAAAGGTCATCTGCATAGGCCGCAATTTTGAAACAACAATGGCCTAATTGAACACCCCGAATCAGGGGATTTTCCATGATATCCCACACAAGAGAGTCCAAAGTCACCACAAAAAGAAGTGGCAACAAAGGACATCCCCCTGCCTTGTTCCTTTCTGTATCAGAAAGCTTTCAGATTCCAGTCCATTAACCCAAATCTTGGCTTTAGGATTAGAGTACAATGCTTTCACCGCTGACACAAACCGCTCTGCAAACCCGTATGCTTCCAGTGTGGCAAAAAGAAAATCCCAGTGCACCCAGTCAAAGGCCTTTTCCGCGTCAAAGCTGATCAGTAATGACTGCAGCTGCCGCTATCGACCAAATTCTAAAGATGTCAAAATTTGTCTCTAATTATTTGCCACTGATCTACCACCTACAAAGCCAACTTGGGATTCATGCACTAAACCAGGTAAATAACGCCCCATTCTGTTAGCCATTATCTTAGCGAACACCTTCGCTTCATAATTTAACAAGGATATGGCCAATAGGAAGCCAATTCCACCGGGTCTTTCCCGAGTTTAGGTAAAACTATGATTTGCGCAGACGCAAGAGTAGGTGGCATTCGCTCTAAGTCCACAATTTTGTTCAAACACCTCGTGATCGGGGTTACTATTTCTGCACCCATTAACTTAAAAAATTCCACTTGAAGGCCGTCAGGACCTGGGGTTTTTTGTAAGGGGCTCCTTGCTATAACCAGTGCCACCTCTTCTTCCTGAATTGGGGCGTTAAGGCATGCAACAGCCGACTGCGTGAGAGAAGGTAAGTTTAAATTCCCCAAGTACATCTGGCTGGGAAGGCCTTCTTCCTGCCGGGCACAGTAAAGAGTACAATAATAATTCCTAAAAGCCTTGCAGATCTCTTCATCTGACCTTAATCGACCTTCTTTACCATCATTAAATGTAAGAACTCTGCGCTCGTCCCCTTTAGGGCGAATAAGCTTTGCCATTAAACCTCCTGCCTCATTACCATAGCGATGTAACTGGTAACGATAGTATAATTGGGACTTCAATGCCCGGCTATGTAAAAGCTCCATTTAAAGACGTCTGCAATTCTATCATCCATTGTTTATGAGTCTCCCCACTGTGTGAAGCCAAATTGCTTCCGTGCCCGGCACAACTGTGAGCTCAGTCTCAAAATGTCTCTATCCCTAACTTTCTTAACATGATGTGAGTAGCTAATAATTTCTCCCGGCAGCACCGCTTTCGCTGCTTCCCAAAACAGGATAGGGTCTTCCTCATGTTCTGCATTCTGCAGTGCATAACTTTTCCAGGCGTCTATTAGTTTTTCTCTAAGTATTACATCCTTATATAAGTCCAAAGGAAACATCCAACGCCTAAGGCCCGTATCTCTAGTGTTAGCCCTCCAGTCCATCTACACCCAGGCATGATCCGAAGTAACGTATGGTCCAATTTCTACCTTAGAGACTTCACCAAACAATCTCCTCGAGATCAACAGATAATCTATTCGCGACTGGGTCAAATGCACTCTTGAGCAGTGTGTATAATCCCTGTCCAAGGGGTGTAATACCCGCCAAACATCCACTAAGTCTAACAGCTGGCTCAAGTGAAGCAGACCTGCATTAAGATGGTAGGGCGAAGATTGCCTGGGGAGCGATCAATCCAAAAAGGGATCCCAAACTGCATTAAAATCGCTTCCCACTATCAGCTCTATATGCTGAAATCTTATCAGGAGATTAGACAACTTTTGATAAAATTGTTTTTCATACTGATTAGGGGCGTATATATTGCATATAAGCACTTTCCGACCACCTCCACCAGCAGATACCTGCCCTGCGGGTCCACTGCCAATGGTTTGACTGTACCTGCCATTCCTTTTTTAACCAGAATAGCAACCCCGCCTTTCTTCTTCTGGGCCGGGGCCGCCACACACTGCCCAACCCACCAGGTTTGAAGCTTAGCATGTTCCAAGTTATTAAGATGAGTCTCCTGAAGTAAAGCAATGTCCACCCCATGTCTATGCAAATGCTGCAGTATCTTGGACCTCTTTCTTGGGAAATTTATCCCCCCTACATTCCATGTAACCACTTTCACCATTACATTAAGTTACAACAAATATCACTGTATGCACAATCAATATCTGAATTCCAGAAGGAATGTCCCAGTGAGCATCCCCAGTACCCCAGTCTCCCAGTCCCCAATCCAGCCCACAGCTTGCAATCATGCTCTTCTTGTCATACCTCCAGCTGTCCAGTTCTATTATACCCCTTAACCCATTGCAACAAACCAAACCGTCCTCAACCCATACTCTAAATTGTATTTATTAATAGAGAGATTTAAAAAATTGTTGTACTATTTGCAATTAGTATGATAGGCAAGTTTTTACCAGACCAGTTCTTTCCTGCTGGATTTAAAAACTAAAAGTCCTTCCCTAGGAAGGAACACTACATGTGGAAAAGATACTCTTTTGATAAATGCAAAAATTCATGGTATAACATTACAGATGTAGTCTATTGGAATGCAAGTTATTAGCATTTCGACTAAAAATGCTATCTTGATATTAGGGTGGATACCACCTGAGGTCACTGTCGGAATCTGTGTGCATGACCTTGAAAACTCTACTTAGTGACCCGGTGCCTCAGCTGTATGGAGAAATGACACCTTGTTTGAGGTAAGCATTTAAAAAAAAAAATAGCATGAGCAATAAGTAGTGTGCTGTACCTCTGCTATATCTGTTTGGGCAACAGCTGGCTAATGCTCCAGCACATGGTGAAAGAAGGGAACGAGCCTGCTGTAAATAAGGCATCATCCCCCCTCCACCACCTAGATTGATGGTAACTATATGTATTTCTTTGCCAATATAAGATCTAGGGGGCATTCAACAATATAAATAAGGTCAATGACTTGCAGGAACAATTATTTTATATGATATACAGTGGGGGAAATAAGTATTTGATCCCTTGCTGATTTTGTAAGTTTGCCCACTGACAAAGACATGAGCAGCCCATAATTGAAGGGTAGGTTATTGGTAACAGTGAGAGATAGCACATCACAAATTAAATCCGGAAAATCACATTGTGGAAAGTATATGAATTTATTTGCATTCTGCAGAGGGAAATAAGTATTTAATCCCTCTGGCAAACAAGACCTAATACTTGGTGGCAAAACCCTTGTTGGCAAGCACAGCGGTCAGACGTCTTCTGTAGTTGATGATGAGGTTTGCACACATGTCAGGAGGAATTTTGGTCCACTCCTCTTTGCAGATCATCTCTAAATCATTAAGAGTTCTGGGCTGTCGCTTGGCAACTCGCAGCTTCAGCTCCCTCCATAAGTTTTCAATGGGATTAAGGTCTGGTGACTGGCTAGGCCACTCCATGACCCTAATGTGCTTCTTCCTGAGCCACTCCTTTGTTGCCTTGGCTGTATGTTTTGGGTCATTGTCGTGCTGGAAGACCCAGCCACGACCCATTTTTAAGGCCCTGGCGGAGGGAAGGAGGTTGTCACTCAGAATTGTACGGTACATGGCCCCATCCATTCTCCCATTGATGCGGTGAAGTAGTCCTGTGCCCTTAGCAGAGAAACACCCCCAAAACATAACATTTCCACCTCCATGCTTGACAGTGGGGACGGTGTTCTTTGGGTCATAGGCAGCATTTCTCTTCCTCCAAACACGGCGAGTTGAGTTCATGCCAAAGAGCTCAATTTTTGTCTCATCTGACCACAGCACCTTCTCCCAATCACTCTCGGCATCATCCAGGTGTTCACTGGCAAACTTCAGACGGGCCGTCACATGTGCCTTCCGGAGGAGGGGGACCTTGCGGGCACTGCAGGATTGCAATCCGTTATGTCGTAATGTGTTACCAATGGTTTTCGTGGTGACAGTGGTCCCAGCTGCCTTGAGATCATTGACAAGTTCCCCCCTTGTAGTTGTAGGCTGATTTCTAACCTTCCTCATGATCAAGGATACCCCACGAGGTGAGATTTTGCGTGGAGCCCCAGATCTTTGTCGATTGACAGTCATTTTGTACTTCTTCCATTTTCTTACTATGGCACCAACAGTTGTCTCCTTCTCGCCCAGCGTCTTACTGATGGTTTTGTAGCCCATTCCAGCCTTGTGCAGGTGTATGATCTTGTCCCTGACATCCTTAGACAGCTCCTTGCTCTTGGCCATTTTGTAGAGGTTAGAGTCTGACTGATTCACTGAGTCTGTGGACAGGTGTCTTTCATACAGGTGACCATTGCCGACAGCTGTCTGTCATGCAGGTAACGAGTTGATTTGGAGCATCTACCTGGTCTGTAGGGGCCAGATCTCTTACTGGTTGGTGGGGGATCAAATACTTATTTCCCTCTGCAGAATGCAAATAAATTCATATACTTTCCACAATGTGATTTTCCGGATTTAATTTGTGATGTGCTATCTCTCACTGTTACCAATAACCTACCCTTCAATTATGGGCTGCTCATGTCTTTGTCAGTGGGCAAACTTACAAAATCAGCAAGGGATCAAATACTTATTTCCCCCACTGTATTTTTAAGCATGCCTGGTAATTTTTCATTTGGGAAGTTGTTTCTTCATTAGGGCATCCCATCCTGGTTTCTAGCTTGGTATATGTACATTAGTGCATATGGGGTATTTTTAGCTAGAAAGGTGTGCTTTCTCCTGAATCCTGGATTAGACCAATTGTGTGGAAGATAGATAAATCATCATCATAGACTATAAAACATAACATTTTCTCACAAACAAAAGAAAGAATGTTGAAATACAGGAAAATGCACATCATTATTTGTTTTCTTCTCATAATAATAATAATAAAACTTGATTTCTAACCCGCTTTATCTGAAATATTCTAAGTGGGGAATAAAGGTACATACAATAAAATAAAATATAACAATACAAATCAAACAACATAAAGTAAATCACTCAAGATTAGTAGAGAGTCATTCATTACCAAAAAAAAACAATACCATTAATCTAATAACCCATATGCTTGGACACATATGGGTTTTTAGTTCTTTCTTGAACTGAGCAGTAGTCTGCACAGAGCGAAGCTCAACAGGTAGAGCGTTCCACAACTTAGTGCCCTTGGCCCTTATGAAAAATACAAGATCTATACTCTTCCAAATGAATCTGCTGAAACGATGGAACTTCAAGCAGCTGTTTTTGGGAAGAGAGCATAAAGGTTGATAGCATCTTAGAGTGGAACTGAGTGTCAGGGAAACACGACCATTCAAAACTTTAAAAACCAAAACGTAATACTTTAAAAACCAAAACAAGACAAGTCCAGCAAGTGGAGATGGAGAGTACAGCATTGTTCTGTGCTGTGCCTTACTAGAACCCTGTGCATTTCAGTATTCTTCTATCTCCAACAGGTGGTAGAAGGTTGCTATACAGCTCCTGGTTTGGATTTTACTTTAAACTTCTGAACTGGTTGACTAGTTTATCAGAAGTTAGGGGATAGGACCAGCACATTTCTGTGGAAAAGGGCTGCTGAAACTGTGGTATAATTAGTCCTTCAGGTGGTATACCTGATGGTGGTGGTCCCCCTGCCCCCCAACAGCTGTCCATCTGACAGAAGAGCAGTAACTGAAAGAAGAGTTGATGCTGTCTCAGAAGACATTGGCTGGTAGAGCTGTGTTTACCTCATTGATCAATGACAATAACAATGTCTCAGTACTATGATATACTCTAAAACCATGCTAAGAGTTATGAAACAAGTTAGCTTTCTGCATAAATTCAGATAATTGTGAGCTCACCACAAATCCTATTAATTTGAATAAAGGTGAGCCAGTTGATGTAGTGTATCTAGATTTTCAGAAAACTTTTGACAAAGATCCTGATGAGTGACTCCTGAGAAAAGGTAAAAAGTCATGGGATAGGAGGCAATGTCCTGTAGATTACAAATTGGTTATTGGATAGAAAACAGAGGGTTGGGTTAAATGGCCATTTTTCTCAATGGAAGAGGGTGAATAGTGGAGTGAAACAGGGATCTGTACAGAAACCGGTTCTATTTGACATATTTATAAATTATTTGGATATCAGAATGACGAGTGAGGTGATTAAATTCGCAGATGACACAAAACTATTCAAGGTTGTTAAAACACATGCGGATTGTGAAAAATTGCAGGAAGGCCTTAGGAAACTGGAAGACTGGGCATCCAGTTGGCAGATGAAATTTTATGTGGATAAATGCAAAGTGATGCACATTGGGAAGAACAACCTGAATCATAGTTACCTGATGCTAGGGTCCACCTTAGGAGTCAGCACTCAAGAAAAAGATCTAGGTGTCATTGTAGACAATATGCCAAAATCTTCTGCCCAGTGTGCGGTGGTGGCCAAAAAAACAAAAGGATGCTAGGAACTATTAGGAAAGGGATTCAAAATAAGACTAAGAATATTATAATGCCTCTGTATTGCTCCATGATGCGATCTCACCTTGAGTATTGCATACAATTCTGTTTGCCGTATCTCAAAAAAGATATAGTGGAATTAGAAAATGTTTGAAGAAGAGTGACCAAAATGATAACGGGATGGAACTCCTCCCATATGAGGAAAGGCTAAAGAGGTTAGGGCTGTTCAGCTTGAAAAAAAGATGGCTATTATTGAGGGCTACAAAATCCTGAGTGGAGCAGAATGGGTAAAAGTGAATCGATTTTTCACTTTTTCATAAAGTACCAAGACCAGGGGACACTCAATGAAATTACATGGAAATACTTTTAAAACAAATAGGGGGAAATATTTTTTCACTCAAAGAATAGTTAAGCTCTGGAACTCATTCCCAGAGGATGTGGT
Organism: Microcaecilia unicolor; assembly: GCF_901765095.1. Classification (NCBI taxonomy): domain Eukaryota; kingdom Metazoa; phylum Chordata; class Amphibia; order Gymnophiona; family Siphonopidae; genus Microcaecilia; species Microcaecilia unicolor. Next base: position 163,149 of record NW_021963145.1, on the reverse strand, counting down.
AATGCCGGTTAGCGTATCTGGGTTTAAAAGAGGTTTGGACAAGTTCCTGGAGGAAGCTCATAGTCTGTTTTTAAGATGTACACAGGGGAAGGCAGTGCTTGCCCCAAGATTGGTAACATGGAATGTTGTTACTAATTGGGTTTCTGCCAGGTACTTGTGACCTGAATTGGCCAGTGTTGGAAGCAGGGCACTGGGATAGATGGATCATTGGTCTGACCTAGTATGAAATACAAGAACTCTTTGGTGTTTGTTCTGGGCTCCAATAAAATTGCCAAGAGTGCACTCCATTAGAGGGGAGGCTTCTTGAATAGAGTGTAATGCAGTATCTCTTTTGGATATCTACAAAGCAGCAACATGGTCCTCTTTACATATTTTTGCAAAACACTGTTGTTTGGATGTGGTGGCTAGGAAGGAAGCCACCTTAGAAGCTTAAGTTCTCAGAACAGGAGTAATTGATCACCTCTCATCTTGAGGACTGCTTTTTTTTTTTTACATCCCCCAAGTCGTGGACTCATCTGGTTCACAGGATAAGGGAGGAGAAATTAGATCTTAACTTCTAATTTTCTTTCCTTTAGTTGCACCAGATGAGTCCAGTTATCCATCTTTATTTGTTTCTCCATATCATAAAAGCAGTTTTTTTTACTTTTACCAGCTTAGTTTGTCTTGTTCACATTACATCATCATTCAGCAAATGTTTTTGCATTTGATCAGCAACTGTTTTCCACTGCTTATCTAATACTAAAATGTTTGAGCTGCACAGGATTCTATTAAGGATCAGCACCATTCTGTACTCTCTATCTCCACCTGCTGGTAGATGGATGCAAACCCACACATCCTGGTGCAACTAAAGCAAAGGAAATTAGCAGTTAAGATCTAAGTTCTCCTTTTTAAAACCCTGAGGGTTTGATGCATCAAGCCAAGCGGTAGCGCTGCATTCCAGTGGCTGCGCACACAGTTTCTATCACAAGATTGGCAAGAAAATTATTTCACAGTGGTGCAGTTAAACTAATGAGATGCAAATTCAAAGTTTGCAGAACTTACACGCTAAGCAGGGAACGCCTGCTGGACACAGGTGCATAATTGGTTCTGCAGTAAAGTCAACTTCACTGTGCACATGTTTGAAGAAAACAAAACTGCCAGCACACATCTGCTCGTGAACCAGAATGTTCTGTGCATAAAAATATTAGCCTCACAAAAATACCTTGCACACATCATTTTTGTGAGGTTAATATTTATGTGCAGAATAGCATGTTTTCTTCAGACATGTATACAATGAAGTGCTATTATCTCTGCACACTGCTGTTAGTGCCATTCTGGTTTTAAAGTTGAAGGTTCTTGCCATGGTCACAGAAAACTGGGAAAAACTGCCAGCAGATCTCAAAAGCTGGCAGTAAATCCTCTTGACTAACCTTTTTATGCTGCCACAGATCTGGCAGTGAATTCTTCACACTGTGCATACTTTAAAATCCCCTTTGTACTTTTGTGCATTGTGGAGGGATACCATTCCTTTTAATAAACTGTGTGCACATGTGTATGCACAAGTTAACAGCTGTGGTGAACCAATTCTGTATCGTGTGGCCAGTAATGTGCCACATACACCTCATGGTAACCACACACTTCTGCTTGTGGTGGCTTTCTGCATCGGTCTGATACTTTAGATCTGAAAGACATTTTCCATTGCACAAATCTCCAGAGTGGATAAGAAAATAAGATGATCCTTTGTGTCAGGGAAGGAGTGTCCTCTCTGGTGAGTCTGAGCTATCCTGTGCTTAGGCCTTTATAGAGTAAGACTAACTGGCTTTTCTCTTCTAGTGCGATAGAATCCATTCAGAATGCCATAGCTGTGCACGCACCATACTGGAAATGTTTTATCCATGATAGTAAGTGCTTTTTTTTTTATTACTGATACCCTAAACATTCAGTTACCAAATATATGTGAGCCCCGGAAAGTAAATGATATTTTGATTTTAAGTTCTTTTTGGGAAAACTGCTTGTGATGCTCCTGGTGGTTGAGTTTGTGGCATGCATTCTTTCCAGTTGCCCACAGCCCCCCAAGGCATGTGCTGGAAACAGGAATCATTTCCCAATTGATGTTAGCAGTACTGTCAATGATAGTATTCCAGAATAGAGATATTAAAATATCTAGCACAAAGCTTTCACACTGCAGAGAACCTGTGCTCTGGCGACTCGTATAACATGACATCTTATGGCCAGAAGAACTCAGCAAATGAACATTTTAATAAGCACTTTTACTAAGAAACCATGTGGGAGACGTATGTGGATAACAGAGTTGAGATGAGGTTCTGGCTGGCTGCATGCTTTATTTGTCATGGGGACACTATGGTCCTTTATTTCCCTTTCTTCCCTGTGCTTAATAAATTCTCAGTATTGCCAGCATCATGGATTAGAAACTAAAATTCCCATTAAACATGTTCTAGCACTTACCGCAGCTTTGTAAAAGGACCTCTAAATGAGATTATCTTCATCTGTTTCTTTCCATTGTTTATTGGTATTTGTTTTCTTGTTGAAACAAACCCAAATCTGTAGAGGTATCCATTGTGCAAGATCCAAGCACCAAGAGAGAGTTAGGCGATGCACGTCTTGTATCCCAGTCAGGATCTTCCCCAGAGGTCTGTGCAGATGAAGCAAAGATGGCTGACGTTTTTCTGCATCATCACATGGAGGGATTGCTGCTTCCAGTGCCCCCTGTGAGGACAGCTGCAGCTCTGCCTTCCCACATCCTCTTGCGTGGTGTCCAGGTGGAGACCGGTACAGTTGCTGTTGAAGAAATAGAAGCTCTGATCAGGTGTGCTGTACTAGATTTATTTGGGTTTTTTTTAAGAAAATGTTTGACCAATAGAATCTGTAACACAGGGATGTGTTAGAAATGTAATCATATTTCATTTTTGTATCTTTTTTCTTTTTTAATTTCCTTAATCTTGGAATCAAATTTCTTTAACTTGTGGACAAATGGACTGTAAAGATATATACTTATCATTTTTGTTTCCTAATGTTAAATAATGCCGATTGCATATTCACTTTATGTGGTGATATAGTGGAAAATTTAAAAAATTAAAAAAAAAAAAAAAGAAATGTAATCATGTTTATAGTCTACATATTTCCTACCAACCTTCTTACCCTTCATGCTCTTCCTCAACTTCTCCTTTATCGCTCCACCTCATTACCTTCCCTATCCTTTCACTCATACCTCTTTTATCCCATTTACTCCTTGTTCATTGTCCTATCACATACATCCTTGTTGATTTTGATACTACAGATTGTATTCTCTTGTTACTATGTAAGACGCATTGAGCCTGCGATGAGCGGGAAAGCGCTGGGTACAAATGTAATAAATACATTTGGAAACGTATTCTAAAGAATATTAAAGGGCTCATTTTCGAAACAGAAAAAAATGGCACAAAGCGGCAGATGTTCTTTTATTTTCACAAAAACGTCCAAATCACTATTTTCAAACCCCATTTTTTAAAACGTTTTTCTATGCAGTTTGTTTAAATCTGAAGGGGTGTGTAGGAGGCATGTTTTGTGCGGGACTAGGGCAGACTTGTGATCTGGATATTTTTCTCTGACAATGGAACATTTGAAAAACGTCCAATCAAAAAAATAGAACGTTTTCAGCTAGACCTGTTTCAGTAACGACAAAGTGCCAAAAAGGCGCCCAACTGACCAGATGACCACTGGAGGGATAAGAGCATGCACCCCTTTAATGTCCCAGTGGTCACTGATCTCTTCCCACCCGTCGAGATGAAAATGACAGTATATACCGGGCTGTATGACAGCTGCAGATATAATGGCCATTCTTCTTAGAGCAGCAAACAGGTCTCTGGAGTAGCCTAGTGGTCGGTGCAGTGGACTGCAGAGAAGGGAACCCAGGCCAATATCCCTCTCTAACTGGTACACTAGTGGTGGAAAGTATGAGTGCCCCAAAAACCACAAAATACCTACTGAACCTACATATAAGTGATACCTGCAGGCATAAGGACTATTGTAGTGGTGTACTTTGGGTACAGTACTTTTTTGCAGTTCCTGGAGGTCTTGCCATACAACATAAGGGGATTATGATGTGATGAGTACCTGAGACCTTGGCTAGATGGACCATTGGTCTGACCCAGTATGGCTATTATGTGAAGTTCACTGCAGTGCCTCCTAGGCTGCCCCACTTCTCTGCTCTGCTGGGATGTCTGTATAGCCAGTCTAGTAAGACTGCTGGCCCCCAAACATTCTAGTGACTTGTTTTTGTGTGTTTTTCCCTTGGACTTTTTTTGCTTGAACATTGCCCTTAAAAAAAGTTGTCCTGAGCCCGGAAAGTCTAAAATAGGGTGATTTTTGAACCAAAAGATAGGTGTTTTTGTGGTTCGAAAATGATCATGTTTGGCACTGGATTTTTGAATATTGTTTGAAAAATTCCTCATCATATTGCATACTTGACACTTGCCCAAGCCAGTGGTGTAGGAAGGGGGGGGGGGGGCGGTCTGGCCCGGGTGCACACCGCTGGGGGGATGTCGGCTCGCTGGTTCCCTGCTCTTTCTGCCCTGGAACAGGTTGCTTCCTGTTACGGGGCAGAGAAAGCAGGGAAGCAGCAGAGCCGACGCAGCTCCCAGTGACGTGCACTGGGGGCGGATCGGCCCCCCGCCTACCCTCCGCTGCAAGGTAAGGGTGCGTTTCGGGGGGGGGGGGAGGGTGCGCTCCGGAGGGGGGGTGTGCCGTGCCCTGCACCCGGGGGAGGGGGGGGTGCAGCGGCGACCCGCCCCGGGTGTCAGGCACCCTCGCTACGGCACTGGCCCAAGCCACCTACTAAAAGTTGCACCAGACTGGTTTATTGAATGCCTCAGATTCCACATATCTCTTGTGCTATCTCTCAGTCACTTCCCTGCAGAGAAAGGTTATATTATGTGAACTCCTTGGAAGGCATTGTAGCACATCAACTCATGGAATACTTGTCCTCCTCATTATACAGTTCACAGTCAGGAAAGGGTGGTGGATGCGTGGAATGTCCTCCTGGTGGAGGTCGTGGAGACGAAGACTGTATCAGAGTTTAAGAAGGTGTCTGCTGTCATGCTTTTTGGCCATCTTACAGTACAGAAACTGTACTAAAAACACTTATTGCTAATTTTAGAAGACAAGTCAGTGTAGGTAAGAAGCTAATAAAGCTCCAGTTCTACATGACTAGTGCATTTGATGTGGTAGACCATGACATACTGTTAGGATTAATGGACTACATCAGCATATGTGGGGAAGTTCTCCAGTGGTTCAAAGGTTTCCTGAAACTAAGGTCCTATCAGGTAAAATCATCGGGCTCCATTTCCCCCTCATGGTCCTCAGATTGTGGGGTACCTCAGGGATCTCCCCTCTTGCACCTTTTCAACATCATGAGGGTTCCATTGGGTTGGAAATTGGAGGCAAGCGGCTTCAGTTCATTCATGTATGCAGATGATGTAACAATCTGTCTCCCCTTTGAACATGACCTATATGATGTACTTAAACATCATCAAATCAGGGTTAGATTAGATGGAAATTTGAACATGTGTTTAAATTCAAACTAAACAAGATAAAACTAAATTTCTGGCCATAACTAACCCTTTCCACACTACTCCTTATAAGTGCTTATCCATTAGAGTCTAGTATGAAGATCCTGGGAGTAATTATTGACCAGCATCTAACTTTTGAACCCCAAGAATTTTCAGAACTCTGTGGAAATTAAAAAGAATAAGATCTCTCTTTTTTTTTTCCCAACATGATCTTCAGAAGCTTAGTACAATCTTTGGTACTGTCACAGATCGACTATTGTAATGCTGTCTACGTAGGTTTTAAAGAAATAGTACTGAAAATTACAAACAGCTCAAAACACGGCAGCACGTTTAGTCTGCAAGGCACCACAGTTCAGGAGGGCAACACCTTTGCTCTGGAAACTACACTGGCTCCTAATAAAAGCCAGATTGGCACCACAGCATATGTAGCCTCTAGTGGAGCTTCCTCTATGAAATTCAACCCCGGGGGTCAGAGATTACTTACTCCTTCAGTTCCCCAGTTGTAAGAAAGTAGTTTATAAATCTGTTTTTACAGCAGGCTTTACTTATCAGGGTACCAAACTATGGAACTCCCTCCTGAAACAAATCAGATGTAATTGATTTTCCGTAAAATACATGAGAAAATATCTACTAATGGAAAGTGAGCAAAATACCTTGAGTGCAGGAATGATATTTCTCCTAACCATGTAATTACTATATGAGCTTGCTATAATGTTTTCTGTTTCATCATATTTCTCTTATGCCACGCTAACAGCTGCTGGTGCAGTAATAACGACATAGCCCATTCACTTTGAATGGGCTGTGTCGGCATTGCTGCGCGGCTTTGTAAACAGGAGGGTAAATGTTTTAGTAATAGAATTGTAAGCCACATTGAACCCGTGCCTATGTAGGATAATGTGGGCTATAAATGTCAATAAATAAAATAGAACCTCCAAAATCAGATTTGGTCGACATATCAATAATGTCCCTCTAAATGTTTTTGAATTTTTACAGTAACTTTGCTGTGATGCATGTGAAGGAAGAAGCAGTCTATGTTTGTGTGGGAAAAATACTGAGCCTTTTAACCAAGATCCTGAAAAAGCAGGTATCGTGCTCCACTTTTCTCTGTGATTTCTTTATAGTGTTAGCTGTGGCTTGGTCCAAATGCCTTTCTGCACTGCATAAACCAAATTTGTGTACCTATAACTTCATACCATTGATAAATCATTCAGAATAGTTTAAAAAGCAAACATAATAATAAATCAAATTCACAGTCTATCAAACATATAAACGGCGAGTGACCGACTCACTCGCAAAAGTGATGACGGGGGCGGGACAGAGAGGGAAACTGTGCAAAGCCGCCGAGGTCGCTACTGCTCCCCCCCCCCACCCGAGGTCGCCGCTACCGCTTCCCCCACCCGGCGTCGCCGCCGCCAGCCCTCCACCCGGCCCAGGCCCTCTCTCCGCTACTGAACTTACATCCATTCGCCGGAACGCAGCATGCACATCAGCTGAGCTGCCATCCGCCTTCCTTCCCTGCCTGTGTCCCGCCCTCGCTGACGTTACGTCACACGAGGGCGGGACACAGGCAGAGAAGGAAGGCCGACGGCAGCTCAGCTGATCTGCCCTGCTGCGTTCCGGCGAATGGCTGTAAGTTCAGTAGCGGAGAGAGGGCCTGGGCCGGCTGGAGGGCTGGCGGCAGCGACTCCGGGGGTGGGGGTGGGGGACGGTAGCGGCGACCTCGCGCGGGGGGGAGCCAGCGTCGACCTCCGAAAGCCCCAATACCAGCCCGTTTTAACGGGCTCAACGACTAGTAGATGCATAAATTGATGTTGAATAAAGGCCATAAGTTCATCTTCCCAGTACTGTCCCTGCTTTTATTTTTATTTCCCTGTGATTAAGGGTCCTTTGTTTTGTTTTTTTCTGTTTATGGTTAGTGTGCTAGTTCTTTCAGAGCTCTGAATCTCTTGGAATTACTTGCACAGAAGATGATCTTGAAGATGTAAAAGTAATTGGACCTAGAATATAAGCCTTGTCATACTGAGACCAAAGGTCCATCAATCTTGTTTTCAGCAGTGTCCAATCCAGGTCACAAGTACCTGGCAATATACTAAAAGTAAAACAGATTTTATGGTGCTTATCCTAGAAAAAAGTAGTGTATTTTCCCCAGTCTATCTTACTGGCTTATGGACTTTTTCTTTTAGGAAAGTATCCAACCCTTTTATAAACACTGCTAAGCTAACTGCTTTTACCACATTCTCTGGCAACGCCAGAGTTTAATTACACATTGAGTGAATAAACATTTTCTCAGATTTTGTTCTAAATATATTACTTAGTAGCTTCGTTGTATGCCCCCTAGTCCTTGTATTTTTGGAAAGTATAAACAAGCGATTCACTTCTACCATTTCCACTCCATTCATGACAGAAGTCTATAAAATACTATCTCCCCTCAGCCATCTCTTCTGATCTAATCTAGTACTTTTATACTGCTGAATTCCTACAAAAGGTTCACAGCAGATAAATACAAGAAAAGCATAAACTAGTGTAGATCCATAAAAAATGAGAGAAGTAAGCAGAATCACTTTAAGCTAAGTTTACAATTACATATTCATCAAACAGAGAAGTCGTGAGATTTTTACAAATGAGCATGTAAGAATTTTTGAGTCTCGGATTAGTTGGGTCTCCAATATTTAGCAGCCTGCAATGAATATGATCTTTCATGATGACTTTTACACACAAGACAATAAACTTTAGGAAAAAGCAAAATATTGTTATTTTTTTCCAATTTTAAAGTCAATTGAGGAATGATGAAATAAGCTATATAAAAATAATGAAGCTGAAGCATGTAAAGATTTGAATACTAGACAAGACACCTTAAATATAATCCTGGCATTCACCGGCAGCCAGTGTAAATCATTCAGCAGTGGGGTAACTCTGTCATGTTTTCTACACCTAAAAATCATCTTGGCAGCTGTATTCTGCAAGAGTTATAATCTATCTAGTTGTTTTTTTAGGAAGACCAATATATAATGAGTTACGGTAATCAAGCTGCGACAATGTATAAGATTGTACCACTAGTGCAAAAAAATGTGAATCAAAATAAGACCGACCCATCTTTAACCGCTTCAATTAAAAAAAAAAACCACCCTTTTCATCAAACTACTAATTTGTGGCTCAAATGACAAGGCAGAATCAAATAAAATCCCCCAAATGTTAGATACCTGTGAAACTGCTGATGACTGAGACAAGTCTAGCAGAATCACAGATGGAATAGTGTGCAAAGTATTGCTGAACCACAATATTTTGGTCTTTTCAGCATTGAGCTTCAGCATGTATCTTGTAGCCCATGATTTTAAATTATTGATGCATAGAGATATTGCACCATAAATTGATTCCAAACTGTTAAACACAGGGAGCCAAATAGAAATATCATCAGCATAAGAAAATAAGCAAGTTCTTATGGTGTAGAGATAGTTATGAGTACCTTGAGTACTATGTTAAATTGTTTTGGAGAGAGTGTCGCCCCTGGAGATTTTTCTCCATTCCAGTACATAGTAACTACACTTTCATGGAAGCAAGTATACATCACACCAGACATTCCCGACTCTAAGAATATCAAGTAAAATAGTGACCCACCCTATCGAATGCTCCAAGCTGAAGAGTCCTAACCTCTTTAACCTTTCCTCATAGGGAAGTCGTCCCATCCCCTGTATCATTTTTGTTACCCTTCTCTGTACTTTTTTTTTTTCTAATTCTGCTATATATTTATTTTGAGATGTGGTGACTAAAATTGCACATAATATTCGAGTTGTGGTCACACCATGGAACAATGTCAAAGGCTTTATAATAATCACTTTTGTTCTTCATTCCATTCCTAATAATTCCTAGCATGCTATTTGCTCTCTTAGCTGCTGCTGCTGCACGCTGAGCAGAGGATTTCAACATATCATTGATGACACCTAGATCCTTTTCTTGTGTGTTTGTGTGTGTGTGTGTTTCTCTGTATGTTTTTGTGTGTGTGTGTGTGTGTGCGTGCATTTGTGTGTGCGTTTGTGTGTGTGTGTGTATGTGTGTGTGCGTTTGTGTGTGTGTGTTTGTGTGTGTGTTTATGTGTGTGTGTTTCTGTGTGTGTGTGTTTTTGTTTGTGTGTGTTTTTGTTTGTGTGTTTGCGTGTTTGTGTGTGTGTGTGTGTTTATGTGTTTGCGTTTGTGTGTGTTTATGTGTGTGTGTTTCTTCTTGGGTGGTGACTCCTAATGTAGAACCTTGCATCACGTTCCTGTTTCCTACATGCATCGTTTGGCACTTGTTCACATTAAATGTCATCTACCATTTGTATGCCCAGTCTCCCAGTCTCATAAGGTCCTCTTGCAATTTTTCACAATTAACTTTGATTAACTTTGTGTCATCAGCAAATTTAATTACCTCAGTAGTTATTCCCATCTCTAGATTATTTATAAATATGTTAAAAGGTGGTCCTAGAACAGATCCCTGGGGAACCCTACTATCTACCCTTCCCCAGTAAGAATACTGACCTTTAAACTCTACTCTTTTCTTTTAACCAGGCTTATTTTCGAAAGACACATTGCAGGATGGGCGTCCTTCTCACAGGGTTGCCCAAATCGGTATAATGTAAAGCCGATTTTGGGCGTCCATAACTGCTTTCTGTCGCAGGGACGACCAAAGTTCCCAGGGGCGTGTTGGAGGCATAGCGAAGGTGGGACTTGGGCGTGCCTAACACATGGGTGTCCTTGACCCATAATGGGGAAAAAAAAGGGGCGTCCCTGACAAACACTTGGACGACTTTACCTGGTCCTTTTTTTCTTACGACCAAGCGACAAAAGGTGCCCGAACTGACCAGATGACCACCGGAGGGAATCGGGGATGACCTCCCCTTACTCCCTCAGTGGTCACTAACCCCCTCCCACCCTCAAAAATTTTTTTTTTATATATTTTGCCAGCCTCTATGCCAGCCTCAAATATCATACCCAGCTCCATGACAGCAGTATGCAGGTCCCTGGAGCAGTTTTAGTGGGTGCAGTGCACTTCAGGCAGGTGGACCCAGGCCCATCCCCCCTACCTGTTACACTTGTGGTGGTAAATGTGAGCCCTTCAAAACCCACTGTACCCACATGTAGGTGCACCCTTCACCCATAAGGGCTATGGTAGCGGTGTACAGTTGTGGGGAGTGGGTTTTGTTTTTTGTTTTTTTTTGGGGGGGGGGTTCAGCACACAAGGTAAGGGAGCTATGTACCTGGGAACATTTTCTGAAGTCCACTGCAGTGCCCCCTAGGGTGCCCGGTTGGTGTCCTGGGATGTCAGGGGGACCAGTGCACTATGAATGCTGGCTCCTCCCACGACCAAAGGGCTTGCATTTGGTCGTTTCTGAGATGGGCATCCTTAGTTTCCATTATCGCCAAAAATCAGAAACAACCAAGTCTAAGGATGATCATCTCTAGGGACGACCTAAATTTCACGATTTGGGCGTCCCCGACCGTATTATCGAAACGAAAGATGGACGCCCATCTTGTTTCGATAATACGGGTTTTCCCCGCCCCTTCGCTGGGACGTCCTGCGAGGACGTCCTCAGGAAAACTTGGACGCCCCTTTCGATTATGCCCCTCCACAGGACACTGCCTCCTATCCCATGATTTTCTAATTTCCTTAGGAGACATTCATGAGGTACTATGTCAAACACATTTTGAAACTCTAATAGGGTCCTAAGGAGAGAATGTCTTTGCATTTACAGCTGAATTGGCATCTCAGATTTGTTGCAAGGGCTTGTGGTTATCTTAATTTCAGTTGACTCCATTGCAGCTTATGTGTTTGTGTGTGTGCTCCATATCATATCATGCCTTCAAACAGTAAAGTAATTGAGGTTAGTAGTTGCCAGAAATCATTAACACCCTAAAAACCATCGGGGCTTATGTGAAATGAGCTAATGGACTCTGGCCAGTTCCCAGATGTATCATCACTACCGGTCCAGCAGAAGCCAGAGCACAGATAAGTGGACTGAATTGCTGACAACCCCGCCCCCATTTTCTAGAGGTCTCCCCTCTACCAATCAAAGTTGATGTCTGCTGGCAGAAAAATGAAGAGAAAGCTTGCACCACTACCTGTTTCACTTCCTGCTCTTTTGTTAAATAGAAAATAAAGGACTTTGGTTTCCAGTGCTCTCAATCTGGCATTCTTTCACAAGCACTTAATCCAAAAGTAACAATATTTTTTATTTAAAAGAAAAAAAAACAAAAGACAGTGTCAAACAATGGAAGCTATTGACAACCTAATAAAAGTCATTAAAAGTTATTTTTGCATATCACAATAGTTAATAAACATTTCAAGAGAAAAAAGCGTTATACCAAAACACCACCTTACATTAAAAACAAAGAAAAATAAGCTGTACAATACTTAACAACTCTCGAATAACAAAACATGTTGATCTCCTGAAAGAAATCTTGCAACAAGTATGCTCTCTGTACAAAAAGGGAGAGAAAAGGAGGACTGCAGTGTCATAGCTCTGGTTAATGTTTTGTTCAAGTCATGCTAATAACGCAGCCTCACTTTGTAGCTCTTTTTTTACTTTATGAAGGAACGTTAAAAGGGATGCAATCGCTGTAAAATTCCATGTACATTGCCATGAGCCTTTGGACAGCAATAATATATATAAATAAAAGCTTGAATGGCACATCTGTCGATAATATTCTGGTCTGTCTTATAATTTAGAGATGAGGTTAATACCCTACTTTGGAAAATAACCAGATTAGGTATAAAGAAGCCCATTTAGGGGGAGCTGCTCAAAGCAAACCGGGCTTGCAAAATTTAATTTAGACTGGGGGGGGGGTTTGGGGAGGGGGGGGTTTCCATTAGACCACCAGAAATTTTTTTGTAGGTTTGGGGGGGGGGGGGAGGGGTCCACTAGACCACCACAGAATTTTTAGGTTTGGGAGGTCAGAAGGGATCCACTGGACCACCAGGGAATTAAGTGCATCGAGATGAACCCCTATTCACTAGACTTTACACACAAGAAGAAAACCCTTCTGAGTCCTTTGTCTAACCATGCCCAGGCCCCCAAGTCTCACCCCTTTCCAGTGGATGTTCACTTGGAGGGCTGGAGCACTTTCTAGGCCGCCAAGAAAGTAACTGAGATCCCCTGGTTCAGACAACGCACAGAACTGAGATTGTAGCTAATTGCATTTCATAAACTAACTTTAAACTTTGGTACCAGCACAAAAGGGTTTGAGAATGAACTGCAGTTGGTGCTGTGTTCAGGGTTCAAACAATCAAATTTATATTTGCAATTGAGATTGTGAATACCTGAACTCAGCCCGTAGCATGCAAATAGGTGGGGAAAATGTGGGATACAAATGTAACAAATAAATAAAATAAATAAACCTACAGTGAGAAAATGGATCTGTTATCTGTTACATTTGCTACAAAGAATTTTGCCAACATTGAAATGGACAAACCAGGACAAATCTGCCTGTGCTTTTTCTTTTCAGGTAAGGAATGGGATCGCATTGTCGCCCGCAGTTTCTGTTTTCTTCTTCTGTTGCAATTAAGCAGAGCATCGCGATTGGATTTCAAAAGTGAGCTTAGGATCTTTTTGTTTTGGGCTGGGTAATCAAGTGAAAGAAGGCTGAGATAGTTGTTTTCCTGCAATAAGTTAGTCAAGAGGATAGATGCAGGGTTGTCTATCTTGGACATGAGGAACTGTAATGTTCTGGCAGTGGTGTACTGTGAATCTTCAGTACTTGGTCTGTTGTTTACAATTGTGCGTTCCCCCCTCCGCTTCCTTCTCCAGCATCTGGCACCCAGGGGGCCATGGCCCCATCCCAACCTCCCATCACTGTGTTCTGATATCAGGCTTTGCCTTATTCATACTGTGTGAGAGGCTTGGTAGATGAGCACATTTTTAACATTTGCATTCAGAGATATGGTGGAAGGCAATTCAGCCCATCAATAGCTTATCTTTCTTGGCTGGGAAGCAGCATCCTACAACCCTAAAAGTGTTTTGTACTAGAGGACACCACTTCTTAATCAGAATTGAAGGCAGTTTTGCCAGTGATTTTTGTAGAGAGCAGTTAAATAGTCCTCATTTCAAACCTTTGCTAAGCATTATAAACTAGATGTCCTGGCACGTCAGCATGCTTGTATCAGGTAGCGTCAGTGATTGGGGCAACAGCTGCTGTTCTCCTCCCCTCCCCCCCCCTTCTTGAGGAATGCTTTTAGACATCCCTCAAGTGACTGGACTGGTCTGGGGGATGCAAAGGAAGGAGAAATTAGATCTTACCTGCTAGTTTTTCCCCCTTAGTCCAAGCAGACCAGTCCAATACCCTCCCTTCCCTCTCATACATATATAGTTAATGTCTCTGTCATGGTCTTTAAAGTTCTTCATGTTTTTTGCTATATGTATATACTCATAAAAGGATAAGGTTTGAAGGTTTTTAGAAGGAAGTAAGTGTATCTGTTCTGAACATGAGTACTGCTTTGTTATCAAATACTGAATTGTTGGAGCAGAACACGGTCCTTATGACCACAGCACAATTCTGTGTTTTCTATCTCCACCTGCTGATCGATGCATTCAACAACCCACAGTGATTGAACTGGTCTAGTGTGACCTAAAGGAAAGAAAAATTAGGGCGGTAAGATATATTCTCCTTCATATAACTCAGAAGTATGAATAATGCATACAAGGAAAACAAGGAAATTCAAGAACAAGGAAATGGGGAAAGACTCAGGAGAAATGTAAAATATTTGGATTTAGAAAAGGGTGGTGAAAGTTTGAAATGGTCTTCAGAAGAGATGGTGTAGGCAGAAATAAGTATAAGAAAAAAAGAAGATGCTTACGGAGAATGGGAGCCGGAGGAGAATGAGAATGAAGCTGGAGAGTTAAGTAGTGATACACAACAGGAAAAATGAAACCCTAGATGAGGATTGCGTTATAATAGTAGTCACACTATTTTGCAAGGTTTTCTGCCATTGTCTGTTAGTATTAATTTCTAAATTAAGCATCCCCCATATTTCTTTAGTTTGGTAGTGCTATGGAAGGATATGCTTTCTTTTAATTATTTTTCTGTTTCTTCTGGTTCTTTATTATACTAATCTACTTTTCCTGATCTTATCAGGTTTTGTTTATGTAAAGATTTTGTCTGGGTTCGTAACATCTCCTGACGTCAGCCAGCCTCCAGCGTTCCTTTCACTCTCACTGTCCCGCCCTAGTGTCAAAACGTAACGACGTCAGAGGGTGAACAGTGAGAGGGAAGGGAACGCTGGAGGCGAGCTGACGTCAGGAGGGATGTTACGAACGGAAGCCAGCCAGCCAGAGAACGTCAGGTACAAATCGAGGGGAGGAGAGAATCGTGAGACATCGAGGGGAAGGGGAGGGCCTAGCAGGGCAGAGGAGAATGATGGATGGGATGGGAGGGAGAGGAGAGAATCGCGGGACACGGATGGGAGGGCAGGGAAGAGGAGAATCGCTGGGGAGGGGAGGGAAGAGTCGCTGGACATGGAGGGGAGGAGAGAGAGAAAAAACGCTTACATGAGAGCCTTCTTAGGGCCCATTTCATTGTTGAGGAAACGGGCATGGTTCCACTAGTTTTTCATGAAATTGAAAAAAATGAACAAACCAAAGTAAAAAATGAACTTTATAGTCATCTGCCATCAGTCTGTTACTGTGTTTGGGTTTCTTGAGTGGTATATTTTAATAATAAAAAACGCGCTTTGATAGTGCGCAGCCTCTCCGTGAGAGTCTTCACTGGCTACCCATTAAAGACAGTATTGAATTCATAATCTGCGCCTTAACACATTAGATCATTTACGGAGAAGCACCAGTTTACATGTGTGATTTGATAGATTTACCTTCCAGAAATTCATCGTGTCATCTCGTACTTTTCTTCTGTACTATCCTTCCTGCAGGAAATCTAAAGTACAAGTCAATCTACGCTTCTTGCTTTTCGTTCATCAGCCCGCACTCCTGAAATGCCTTTGCCGAGGCTACTGAAAGAGACAACGGATCACCCGACATTTAAAAAATTACTCAAAACTTATTTGTTTAGTAATGCCTATCCCAAAGACCTCCATACTCTTTAAAACCCCTATTTTCATTTTGTTTGATTTCCGCTTTTTGCTTTATGTCTGCTTCCCTGTTGTTGCTCCTGTTTTCCCATCCGTATTCTCTTATTTAGCTGCCTTCGTTACTGTATTGTTAATTTTTATATAACTATTATACCTGCTGTATTATGTAATTCTCTTGCAACTTTGTTAGCCACATGAGCCCGCACAAGTTGGGAAAATGTGGGATACAAGTGAGCCAAATAATAATAATAATAATAATAATAATCTGAATAGTCAGTGAAATTGATGCAGATCAGCAGAGGACCCCTTTACAAGTGATTGCGGAGGTCATTTTAGAATGGTTAACTGCCTTCTGCATGTTTAAATGACTATACATGATCAAGTAGCGATTTTAGAAAGACTGCTACTTACATGTGTACGTTCACAGAATGTGCATATTTGAAAGGGCTGTGGTTTGGGTGGACCTTAACGTATACATGCATTTTTTATTTGCAAACAAAATAAATGTCTGCTTGAACAGGTGTAAATGCCAGAGTGGAGACTTCAAGACATACATAACTATCAGCTAACTGCTCATTTAAACCTGGGCTTGGGAAAGTGATAAGAGGGAATTGTGTTTTCTTCTCGTTCAAAGCTCCTGCAAAAATTGGCTCCCTTGGACTTGCAATTTTCTAAATCTGCTACTTACCAGCATAAATCCTGGCACTAACATACAGGTTACAAAATGTGCTGCCTACACCTTAAGCACTGGCATTTACATGAACAGAACCCCAAGAGATGCCACTCTACCTGGGTTTTGAAATATGTGCTCACATATACGTTTTCTCTGTGGCCTAGATAGCCTATACAGAATTGATTTCTATCTCTTAACTTGCTGCAAGACTAACAAGTTACACGTACACGGATGGGTAACGTCCTTTGTTACGAATTAGTACAGTTTAAGAAACTTTTAAGATCTGTTTGTTCTTTGGCTATCCTGTGGCTTGAAGTAGAGTATTGGCGTATAGTGATCTTCGGCATTTCAGCACGCT
Organism: Microcaecilia unicolor; assembly: GCF_901765095.1. Lineage (NCBI taxonomy): Eukaryota > Metazoa > Chordata > Amphibia > Gymnophiona > Siphonopidae > Microcaecilia > Microcaecilia unicolor. Next base: position 146,522 of record NW_021963145.1, on the reverse strand, counting down.
CCTTAATTTGTTTAGATGTAGTATGTTTTTGGAGTGTTGTTTTTTTAAATTATATTTTATTGTACTCTGCTTATGTTTTAGTAGAATATAACTTACTTTTTTTTTTTTGAAGAGTGCTCTGCGTAGCTATTGGTGATGTGGATATTGGAAAAGATTCAGTAATGAGGGTAAGATATTTTAGACCTGTGACGTAGGTAACGGTCAAGACACTGGTAATCTCAAAAACAAAACAGAATGTTGTTAATAGTTAATACTAAGTTTAAATGTACAGCGTGCGTACATCTAGTAGCACTTTAGAAATGATAATAATAGTATTTATGTTATACTAGCAGACATCCAAAAAATATTTGCTGAATTTTATGACTCCCTCTGTCTTCAAAGAACTTGGAAAGATGTACAACCAAAATAAATTACCTGATAAAGAAAGTACAATTTTACTTTAACCAAAACAAAGCACCTTGGGGAATGAGACAAAGGGGTGGATAATTTTCAGACACATTTCTGTGGATGAAACAGGGCTTTTACCTGTAGAAATGAGCCTTTATAAAGCTGGCCTCCTTAATACTGGTTAAAGAGTGAGCTTACAGCTGCTAAATGTATAACATTACTCAGAGTGAATAGAGCTATTCCTAAGGGTGAAGTTGAGTGCAGTTTTCGCTTACGTGCAAACATTAAAATTCAAGTGTATTCATTTACATATATACCTTTTTTGCCACAGAATTTTATGGTTAATTTAAGTACACAGTTTTTCTGAGGTACTTTTTAAAACAAAGTGCATGTGTAGTTTTGCTTTGAAAATTCAGCAAAATTCATAAAGAGGAAAATATGTGCACACAATTATACATTACTCCCATGCTATTCTTATCCTGCTTTGACTTATTTTTCCACAGAAAAACCATGCTGCTAAAGATCTGTGGGAAGCAAAACTCAGAAATGGCAAAATCAAAATATCACATTTCTCTCAGCTGGAGTGAAGTAAGTGACATTTCAGGTGATACTGACATTCCCTGTTGCGTATTCCATAATCCCATAGATTCTTTCCTTCCTCCCTCTGTCTGTCTCGCAGGTGTCTTTTTTTTTTTTTTTTAAACAGGCATTGTTCCAATAAATGCATTTGATTCCACTGCTTTGTTTTTTTTATATACTGTTTTGTAAGCAGTTGTGTGCCTTTTGTTTTGTATCATCAATGATTCCTCCATCACTTATTTCTTTCATAACTTTGAAGATGCACCTACTGGTTAAAAATATGCATTGAATTGTTTGGAAAAGTAGCACAGTGGTTAGAGCAGCAGGCTAAAAACCAGAACAGCCAGGCTACAAATCTTGCTTCTCCCACTGCGTCTTGTAACATTGTGCAAGCCTTTCACTCTCCATTGCCTCAGGTACAACTTAAATTGTAAGTCCACTTAGGGAAATAACTCACATACCCCTTTTTACACACTTTGAATTCGGATTTGGGGAATAAATTTAAATCTCAAATCCAAATGATCTTGTATATAGCATCACTATGCACCTTCCTGTTCCTGGAATGGATTTCTTCTGTTTAGCAATAGCACTGAAATCATTTTCACTTATTTAGTCAGATATTTTGCTCTCTGCTGATTAATGTTTTGTCCTTTCACATATCTGCCTTGAATTGAATTTAAAGACTATTAAATTAAAACATTCTCTCAAATTGCCTTCAGAGCTGGTACTTGATTTGGTGGGCTTTTTCTGATTTATTTTTCTATCTTTTGGTCATCTAATCCTTAGCTTCATCCTTCATTACCACTTTTGTCCAGACATCCAGCTATAGGCTTTATTTGACCCCTTCCTTTTTTCTTTCCTTGTCCTCTATGTATCCTTTTTGACCATGTCAACTTTTGAGTTGTCTTAATGCCTTGCTATGAAATATCTGTAAGATGGAAGACGTTTTCTTAAACAACAAAAATTCCCTCAATATTATTTCTTCTGTCTTACTCCTTGAATTGGATCTCACATTTCCCACCTCTGCTTGTACCTTCTTTGTGTCTCTTGATTCTTATCTCTTTCCCCTTGCATCTCACAGATCAAAAACCTTCACCACCAACAATATTTTTTTTTACATCTGCCAGATTCTTGACTCTTCTGGTGGAACTCATTCATGCTTGACTAGATTATGCTGTCTAAACTCTATAGTCATCCAATTCTTCATTTCAATATGTGCAAGATACAAATGCTTCACTCTTCTTTACACAGAAAGGCATGATTGTATTTTCCCTGTCTTCGGATAATTTCACAAATGTTGAATGTTTTTAAGGATTCAGTATAAATTTGCCCTTCTGGTCTTTTACTTCTCTTGTATTGGTTTTGCTTATCTGTCTGATCATATTACTCACCATTTCTCCAGCCTTGCCTCTGCTCACTCCTTTTTCTTCACTACAAGGCTAATCCAACATTGTTGGAAAAGCCCCCTCTACCTCCATGTCATTGATTCCCTTTCTGTTTTTATGCTGTTCAACATACAGAATGTTAGAAAGAATTATTTAAAAGGTATATTTGTTATAGTACTTCCTAAAATGATAGAAAGTTATTAGTTTTGACAAAGAGAACAAAGACTCATGACATGAGGCCATAAAATGGGAAGAAAATATGGGGGTTTGAGATTTTGAATGGTTTTTTGTTTTGAAAATGAGCCCCTAAGTCTCCCATCCTGACTGTTACTTTGAGATGAATGAAATCTGTCAAGAGACAAGAAGGTATCTGTAACGAAACAGCGGGTTTCCAAGCCTGTGAATTACAGTAAATAATAATTTCATGAAGTGTATTTCTCCTAATTGGCCAGCGTATGGTGTTTGTTTTCAGTTTTAAAGCTGTTGCAGAGATTACTTTCTTTTTTCAATTTAGCCTTGTGAAAAAAGGGAACTTGAAGTACCGTTGGCCAGATACTTTCAAAGTTGGTGCCGTGGGCTCTGATTGGCCCTGGAGTTCAGATCTAGCCAGGAGGTACTGGATTTTCTTTAGGCTCAGCTTGGGAGTACAGAGAAGAAACATCTCTGTCCTGAGACCCTGTTCAAGACTTGTGAGCAGTTAATTTCCTGAAACTCCCCAGGTGCTACCCAGGTAGTAACAAGTGTTAGATAGTTTTAATATTGATCTTTATTCAGTTACCTGTTATTGCTTTCTGTAACATAACATAGTAAATGACAGCAGATAAAGACCTGAATGGTCCATCCAGTCTGCCCAACAAGATAACTCATTTTACATAGTATATTGCTTATGTTACTGGTTTTCAACGTTTACTGTTTACTGTAACGATAAACCCATTAGTTTATTGGCTCTGCTGTCATGGATTGACTAAAAATCCTGGTGGTTTGTGTTTTGGGTCCGTGAGTGCTTTCTAGAAACTGTGGGACCCCTGGGAGTATGGCCTCAGTGTCCTAGAAATCAGCAGGGAATAACTTGAGAGTGGGAGACTAGCCCAGAGGCAAGTGGGACCCAGTCAGTGGGAGGTGAGTGCTAATATAGCATGTGCCCAGGTGCGGGCAGGATTTGTAGCATGGAATGTTGCCACAATTTGGGTTTCTGCCAGGTACTTGTGATCTGACTTTGGTGATCTGACTTTGGCCACTGTTGGAAACAGGATACCAGTTTAGATGGACCATTGGTCTGACTCGTATGGCTACTCTTATGTTCTATTTTTGGTACTGTGGTAGCAACCAACGAAGTTGTCCAACTTCTGCAGTCGTTGGGTTGGTGATTCATTTCAAGAAGAGCAGACTAACTCCATCACAAATACTAGATATCTGGGTGTTCGATTCGACACAGCAAGGGAGAGGATCTTCCTCACGGAATGCAGGAGGTTGAAGCTGGTTCAACAGATTCATCTTCTTCTCAGTCAAGGTAGGCCCAGGGTCTAGGACTATGTCCAGGTTCTGGGGTCAATGACAGTGGAGATGGACGTGGTGCCATGGGCAAGGGCTCATATGTGGCCACTACAGTACTCTCTTGTCAGCCACTTGTCTCCAGTCACAGAGGTAAGACCTTTATCTTCCTTGGACACTGGTTGCCGTATGTGGTGGTTGTCACCCATGAATTGACTGTTGGAGCTCCCTTTCCGATAACACAGTGGGAGGTGGTGATACGGACACCAGCAAGTAAGGGTGGAGAGTTCATACAAGTTTCATCTGGCAGAAGACACCTAGATGGAATAGGAGTCTCTGTGGTCGATAAATCACTTGCTGCTCAGGGCAGAGTGGAATGCCTTACATGACTTTGCTTCCTTTCTGGTAGGGGCCCCGGTGTGAGTTTTCTCCAACAATGCGACAGCACTGGCTTATATCAACAAGCAAGGCGGGACCCGCAGCCATCTGATGGTGATGAAGATGGCCTCCTTAATGAGTTGGTCAAAGAAATCTTCTCTGCTTGTCAACAGCTCACTTTGCTGGGTTGTTGAATGTGGAGTTTGTACTTTCTCAACAGGTACTCCCAGGACCAAGGAGAATTGGGAAATATCCAGCCAGGGTTTTCAGCTGATAATGGACCAATGGAGTTCTCTGCTTCTGAACTTGATGGCAATGAAAAGGAATGCCAAAGTGCCCAAGTTCTTCAGCTGTTGGAAAGCACCAGGTTCGATGGGGATCAGTGCCCTACTTTGTCTTTCCTCCTTGGCCCATGGTAGACCATGTGTTGAAAAGGATCGCATTGCACCGTGGTCGAATAATTCTCGTAGCCCTGGATTGGCCACAGAGGCCATGGTATTGTGAAGAATAAGGTGCTGTCCTATCCTGGGTAGGCCACTAGGTGGTGCTGTTCCCATAGGAATGGGGGGAAATGCTTATGCTTAGGATGCGTCACTAGAGGGAGCCAGTAGGGGAAGGTCCAGATGGAGGTCGCTAGGACCTGGGAGAGTCCTGGGTTGGAAACAGGTGAAGGTTGTTATGGGCTGGGTCCTGCCTGGAATTAGGGGGAAGAGCCTAAAGGGGTGTAGAAAGCTAGTCACCCATTTTATATGTGCCTGAGTTTGGAAGAAGGAGAAGAGAAAGGAACTGGAGAGCTGGCAGCTGAGGAAGAGGATTCCCTGAAGGTACTGGCTGGGCTCTAGAGAGACTGTTGCGTTAATCTGTTGTATATAGAACTGTGTAAGAAGACCAAGGAACTAGCAGCCAGGGCTGGAGGACAGAAGGCTATTAGCACTGAGCCCAGGAGTCTATGGGTGTGAGGCTCAGTGGGAAGATCTGTGAAATGTTTGAAGCTTGTGATAATGTTTTAAGCTGGAAGAAGTGTGCCGGGGGGGCTGGAATAAAGAGCTGATTGATGAATATGCTGTATTGGACTTGAGTAATTTGCATCTAATCTGCATATTCCCTGGAGCTCACCCTGAGTGAAAAAGGGGCCCAGGATCTTGAGGTTGGAGTGTTCAGGATACTGGGAAGAGACTGGCTGGAGTCCTGCTTGGGAGCCAGAGGCCAGTGAGGCCTGCTGGAGAGCGGGAGGAGAAGCCTCGTCTTCACAGTATGCAGACCTGATTTGACTGCTGGACAGGGGTTCTCTCCATCTTCTGCAGATACAAGGCCTACTGAGCAAGGTCCAATGCTCGTGGAGGATCCATGCCCCTTTGGTCTTACTGCTTGGCCATTGAAGGGCTTGGTTGAGACAAAAAGGTTATTCTGATTCAATCATTGTGACCTTGCTTCAGTCTCAGAAATGCTCTACATCTGTAGCGTATGCGAGGTGTGGAGGACGTTTGAGGGCTGATGTTCTGATTCCGGACTTTTTCCCTTCTCTGCTTAGATCACATACGCCTAGTGTTTTTCCAGGGTGGTCTTCAGAAAGGATTGGTGTTCGGTTTGACCTGTTTCAGGGGCCAACTACAGAAGACATTTCTTGCTGCTCACTCGGATATTCGATTCTTGTGGGGAGCAGGCCACTTGCAGCCTCCCTTTTGTACACTGTGTCCAGATTGGAACCTTAGTCCTTAATGCTCTTCAGAAGTCTCCTTTTGAACCACTCTGGAAGGCCTCCTTGAAAAATCTTACGCTAAAGACAGCGTTCTGATGGCTGTTGCATCGGCACGAAGGATTCCCCCTCCTCATGTACTCTTTCCCCCCTTCCCCTTCTTTACTGTCATGATTGTAGTTCAGTCCCCTCTCCCTCTTTAAAACTTATGACCTTTATTTGACCTTTCTCTCCTACCCAGGGGTAGACTGACCATTGGAATAATAGGTCTGTGCTCATGGCCCACAGCAGTAGGAGGTCCACTCTCCCCTGGCTTCCATCTAATTTACACACTTTTGATAAGTGGTTAGGGGCCCACAGCCCTTATTGCCGAAGGGCCCAAAACACTGTCAGACCACCCCTGCTCCTACCTCCCTTTCTTGATTGTACTGTGTAAGCCACCTAGATAATATGTTTAGTAGGCAGGGTAGAAGCCCTGAATAAACTTGGGTTTCGTAGCTTAAAGCACTCTTGTTGGGACCCCTTTCTCTGCGTTTGGAGGTAGGGGTCTCCCTGTGCGTGGTTCCTTCCTTTCTTCTGAAAGTGGTATCGGCAATTTCATCTCATCTAATCTGCAGAGTTTCTATCCTGTCGTAGAGAGGACATAGAGGCCTCAGTATTCTTCCTTGAAGCTTCTTGATGTGCGTAGAGTCCTCACTAGGTATCTGGAAGTCACAAATTAGTTTCGCAAATAGACAGACTGTTTGTGCTTTTTGGTAAGCAGAAGCTTGGCCTTATTGCTTCTAAGCCCACAATTGCTAGATGGCTGAAGGAGACTATTGCTTCTGGGGAAGCAGGCTCCTCAGGCCTTGTGGGCTCATTCTATGAGGTATAGAGCAACATCCTGTTGGACACTACCATACTGTCTCTAGTGCATATTTGCAAGGTGAGGATGTGGTCAATGCTGCATACCTTTGCCAAGCACTACAGGGTGGATGTTGTGGTGCACTGGGAAGACAGTTTTCGGGCTTCGGTTCTCAGGGCAGTGGCGCCAGGATCCCACCCATTCTAGGGATTGCTTTTAAACATCCCACAGGTTCAGGAATAGTGAGAAGCTATGTAATGGAAGGAGAAATTAGGTCTTACCTGATTAATTTTCTTTCCATTAGTCCTTCCCACTATTCCACTTTTTCTGAGATGGTTAGTCAGTGTGAAGTAGTGGGTCAAATAATGACTGTCACCTTGCATGGTGCTTCCTGCACATCTCTTGCTCTCTGCAAGTTGTCCAGAGTTGAGAGAGGTCCACACATGTTTTCTCATCTGGTTAGTGTTAGATTAATGAGTTGTTTAAGGTTGTTCTGTCCTTACTGCTTGTCTACGTAAATATTGAGGAGGTGGACTGGAATGGATGCCAAAAGAGATGTCTCAGCTCATTTTTCAGTTCTCTACCTCCACCTGATGGTTGATGGACACAACTATCCCACAGGTTCTGGAATAGTGGAAAGAAAATTATCAGGTAAGACCTAATTTCTCCTTAACCACTATGGAATTTTGAAAACTGTATGCTCAGTAAGTAAATACTTTAACTGTATTTTTTTTTTAATTCCTTAAAGGATCACCATGAGAAAAACAGTTTTGTATTTGGTGTGCTTCGATTCATCCTTCCATTGGCTTACAGCTATCAGCCTGACATCGTTTTCATAACCATAGGAGCAAAGTGTAGTATCGATGTTAAAGGGATTTCTTTACTTGCCTGTTTCTTACAAGGACTAGCTGAAGGTCGAACTTTTGCAGTGATTCAGGTAAGCTTAGTTCTTACATTTAATTGCTTGCGTAACTTAATTAGGTTTCAAGTGATTTATTACAATTTCCACAGTAACAAAAACAAAGAGAAAAATAACTGTGGCTGTAAAAAATCTAATTAGACAAAAATGTTGAAGAGTCCAGTATTGATGCAAGATATGTATTACTGATGTTGCTAACACGAGGAAAAGACCTCAATACACCCGAATGCTGACTTGAATTCTAGCATCTTTCACTGGGGTTGTGGTGATCATCATCGGTCTTGAAACCTCGTAGTGTATTTTTTCAAATTTTTAAGTCAGTTTTTATTTATTAAATTTTTGGTCCTTAGTTTAAACATATATTTATTTTTAAATTATTTGTTTCAATTTCTTATTGCAAATAACTTTTCATTTATTATTTATTCCAAAACCACTTATGTTCATCTTATTTCTAAAAGAAAAAAAGCCGAGCACTCCTGACCTGCTGTTGAGAATGACACATAGGATGCAATGTGTACATTGAAATGAATGACACCATCCTTGGGAATCAGTTAATGTCGAAGCACAGCCCCTGAGGAAGCCGTAGAAGTGAAACGGAGCTGGCCACCGTCGGGTGTTAGCTAAGTGCTCAGCTTTTCTGATGATCACCACAACCCCAGTGAAAGACGCTAGAATTCAAGTCGGCATTCGGGTATATTGAGGTCTTTTCCTTGTGTTTAGCAAGATCAGTAATACATATCTTGCATCAATACAGGACTCTTCAACATTCTTATTAAAATTTCCACCCATTATAAAAGGTCATACACTTGATTTTAGTTTTTTTTTTTTGCACTAACTTTGCCTATATGCTTATGAATTCTAATCTTATAGGCTTTCAGTTGTGGGAGAGATCATTTGATGTAGATCCTAGAAGGATCTGTGGCTAGAGTGGCTCAAAAATTGGGAGTACCAGCTTTTAAATTATACTGACACTTCAAATAGTGGAAAACAAATTTAAATCAATGGTTTTGAATGTTAAAATATCTGTATTTTGTTGCTATCCCTGTGAGCAAAGGTGACCACTGCACTCCAGTTTCTCTACTTTGGGTGCTGCATATGAAAAACTGGCAGTGTGCTTGCATTATGTACTATTGGACATATGTATCACAGCAGGCCTGTGTAAGCATTTTTTTCTCTCTCCCCTGCCCTCCCCTCCCATGCCCAGGGATTCTTCTGTTCCCTGCCCTCCCATCCATGTCCCGCGATTCTCTCCATCCATGTCCATCGGTATGTTCTGTTTATGTGTGAGAGGCAGTTTCTGGGGAGAGAGGCATGGTATTAGCAAGGCTGTATTTGAGAGAGAGAGAGAGAGAGAGAGTATGTGTGTTCCCCAATTTTACTTCCCAGCAAAGATTCAACCCTGATACAGTAGCGGAGAGCTGGAACGGAGCAGTGTGCCGAGCTACCATGCTGACACCATCAAAGCTTTCCTCTCAGTATCTCTATTATTTTTTTTTTGTTACATTTGTACCCCGCACTTTCCCACTCATGGCAGGCTCTATGCGGCGGGCAATGGAGGGTTAAGTGACTTATTATCGGAACAGCTCTGTTAACCAAACATATTATCTTCCCCTCCCCTCCTCTTTCGTTGTTCAACTTGAGAATGCGAAACCTACTTCCATAATGGCCCACAGACTGATATTTACATTTTACACGTCCCAGCTGGTAGGTAAAACAACTGTTTAGTGGACATTTAAAATGCCTGGGAGGAGGAAGCGGGAGTCAACTTGCTGTATTAAGTTTTAAAGCTACTGGAGAGGGCAATGAATTATCGCAAAGCAGCTTTTCCTGTAGCACCCCCAAGTTATCTGGACCCCTGCCAGCCTGACGATTGCAGGAGCCTGAACAGGCAGACGAATTGAAGTGATCTGACTCTGCCTCTCAGTTTCATTGCGTTTAACCTGAGCTGTAATGCATTTAGGCAAATAGGCAGGGGCATTTAATGGCATGCTAAGTGTTTCTCCTCCCCTCCATGTCCAGCGATTTGTACCTGAAAGCTCTGGCTGGCTGGCTTCCATAACGTTCTGTTCGTAACATCTCCTGATGTCAGCCAGCCTCCAGCGTTCCCTGCCCTCTCACTGTTCCGCCCTCCTCTGACGTCATTACGTTTTGACGCGAGGGTCGGACAGTGAAAGTGAATGGAACGCTGGAGGCTAGCTGACGTCAGGAGATGTTACAAACCCAGCCAGCCATGGAACATTGGAGGTACAAATTATTATATAGGATTTTTTGAGTGGTTTGCTAAGGCTCACAATTGTGGTATTTGCATCCCAGGACTCGGAAGTAGAAATTGCAGAAGCAATGGCTGAGGTCTTGACAGCCTTTTGTACACCTCACTTTGGATCTGGTACTCCAGCTACTTCAGAAGCTATCTTGGCAATAAAAAGAGAAAGAGACAGACTTCAGCACCAATGGAAACTGCTTCGTTGTTCAGGCAAGTCATTTGGGTACTATATTGTTAATGGGGAAGGGTCTGTGTTTTCATATGTACTTTTTTTTTTTTTTAAGAGTAGGTGGCTTTTTCCAAGACCATTCATTTGTTAGAGGGTCAGATTCCTTGTTATCAGATAGCTATGAAGGAGCTTCCTGGTCTCATCATTTTAGTGCTACTAGTCATTGTATTGGGAGAGGCAGTTTGAGATACCTCAGCAATAACTATCATCTTATTTGAAGTGCCTCTTTTTATCTCATTTAGGACATCCCACTTCTCCCTTTCCCCACCTCACGTACCTATATGTATTTTTGGTTTACAAACATATAAACGAGGGCCGAGAAAGGTCTTGGAAAAGGACAGTTAAACATAAACTGTTTAAAACAGTGTAGCATACCACTAAAATGCACTTTGAGATTGCCCCATCCACCATATCTCCTGTGCCTTTTTTAGTATCTTGTTTAGAAAAGGCCTAAGTACTTTCTCTTCTCTCATCTGTTTTCTGAGAACACACCAGAGGAGCATGACTTTTTAATCTGTGGTGCTCAATGAGGTTCCAGGACACAACCTTTTTGTTTTATTTTTGTTTTTTTTGAGCGGGGGTGGGGGGGAGTTAGCAGTTTGCTTCTCTTCTCTGAGCTGGAATTGGGGCAGGGATTTGGCACTATCAATCTTCATTTGGAGCTACCCTGGATTTTTCTTTGTATCTCCACCTCATTTAGTCCAGTCATTGCAGTCACAAGCCTCAGAATGGGAGACAATACACCAGGGCTCCTTCTAGAACTCTGGAACGGTATCCACTAAGTTCTGTCAGTGGATACCGTTCCAGAGTTCTAGAAGGAGCCCTGGTGTATTGTCTCCCATTCTGAGTTCTGTTTCTAGATATCACCATTGTATGACTGAGATTTCCAACCACCCCTCAACTTCCAGCCCCCACCCTCTTCCTCTGCTAAAAGGAGGAATTGTGAACACTGCCAACACAGCTGTCCCATCCAGCCCAAGGAGTAAGAGCTGTGGCCCCGGAATAGATCCAGGTCAGCCACATGGCAGTACCACCAGGCAGCAACATTTCTGCAGTGCTCTCAAAAAAAAGAGGTGAATAGCACTATATAAATCTTTCAGGTCTGTTTAAACACATCCCTGAGACAAGACAAACAGTGACCTGAACATGTATACCCTGGAGGAAAGGAGAAACAGGGGTGATATGATACAGATGTTCAAATATTTGAAAGGTATTAATCCGCAAACGAACCTTTTCCGGAGATATGAAGGCGGTAGAACGAGAGGACATGAAATGAGATTGAAGGGGGGCAGACTCAAGAAAAATGTCAGGAAGTATTTTTTCATGGAGAGAGTGGTGGATGCTTGGAATGCCCTCCCACGGGAGGTGGTGGAGATGAAAACGGTAACGGAATTCAAACATGCGTGGGATAAACATAAAGGAATCCTGTTCAGAAGAAATGGATCCTCAGGAGCTTAGCCGAGATTGGATAACAGAGCCAGTAGTGGGAGGCGGGGCTGGTGGTTGGGAGGCGGGGATAGTGCTGGGCAGACTTATACGGTCTGTGCCAGAGCCGATGGTGGGAGGCGGGGATAGTGCTGGGCAGACTTGTACGGTCTGTGCTCTGAAAAAGACAGGTACAAATCAAGGTAAGGTATACACAAAAAAGTGGCACATTCCTTGGGCAGACTGGATGGACCGTGCAGGTCTTTTTCTGATGTCATCTACTATGTTACTGTGTTACTATGTAAGACAAACAGTGATGCTTCATCAATCATCTTGTGTGGTCCTTGCACCAGATATTGAATGCATTAAAATACTACATTTTCAGGAAGTAACGTGTTTTTTTTCTGTTACTTTTTCAGTTAACTAATGGGCTATGATTTTGGGCAACCTGGCTGAAGAATAAAACATGAATGGAAAAACATGGTCAAAAAGCAAAGGTCTATATAGATGGAGGAGGGAGAGAGAACATTTATTTGGTGGTATCGTGATGAAAATATTTTTTAATTAACAAAGAAGAAATTGCTAGGTGAACTGTATCAACTAGCTGCCTGCCATGTGGCTTCTGAAATACTCCGGACAATGTTCAAATACCTCATCTGTTCTAGGATGCTTTTTTTGATTACAAATACAGCACCTAGCCCACAGTAACTTGACAAAGTTTGTAATACCCACAGTTTCAGTTTGCTTCCACCGGGTTCCAAAGAAAATAAACTGGTTTTATTTTCAGTTATTGAATATGCTTTCACAAGCTAATATGCTATTTTGCTCCCAGAAAGCATTTGTGAGATTGGGCAGAGGTACCCAGGCATGGACTCCTGTTTGAAACATGCTTTACCCATTGTGAAGGCTTGTCTGATACCAGCAAGAAGAAATTCAACAGATTTTTTTTAAAAATACACTTTGATCCTCTATGAACCTGCTTCTTGTACATTCCTACACCACCACCTTTTTTTCTCTCTCCACTTGTGATTTCTCCATTATTCCCCAGGAAGACAAATAGAAGTGCTTGGATAAAGGTTTTTACAGAAAATAATTATCATGCAAGGATAACGTAAATATAAAACATTCTTATTCAGCAGTGTTGTGCAAAGTACTAGGTTCAAGTACTTAAGTACTAAAATATATATTTACTTTTATTTAAGTAAAAGTACAGTAAAGAAACCATTAAATTTACTTAAGTGAAGGTAAAAAAAAGTTATTGCCTAATATAATACTTTTTTTTAGTAAAAAGCGAGAGTACTGCAACTACAATGAATGCAAGTATTGTTGTCATTTTTATCCCAATGACTTTATTGCTCTACAATTGAGTCCACTTTGCTTTAAGTAAAACTAAATTCTGAAAATGACTGACTGTCACTCATGCAGGTCCAGCACAGCTAAAACAGTGTCCAGCAACTGCACTGGCAGGAAGGGGAGTGTTCAGTCTGATTTAAAAAGTTCCTTCAAATCAGGCCAGGCTGCAACACTATTGATGTCTTCTGACAGGATCTGCAGATATTGATCAAGATAATTTCTCTCTGAACACTTGACTTCATATAGCAAAGAATACTTTATCATCATCATTGTCGTTATCATCAGCATTACAAGTAATGCTGTCTAATTCATCACTTACATTTTCATCTTCATCCTTATCATTGTCGCATCCAGTTACAGAGGCAGCTTTCTCAAAGTTGTAATCATTGTCTGTTGTTATAACAACTTTATATCTGATGGCAAACTCTATTTGAATTCTTCAGCTATTGCAAGAACTTAAATGTGTAGGAACCCTTCAGTCTTAAGACCAGGCAAGATGACTTCCTCTTTAAAGACTTTACCAATCCAGTGGACAGTCACCCCAATGTAAAATGTTTCATGAGATGATCAGCAATCTGTTGTGGTAATGACATGACTTCTCCAAGAATTGCAACCAGCTTCAGCTTCATTCCGCTTCAAAGTGACCTAACTCACCACTGTTCTGTTCTGTTGACTGGAGAGCAGTAACCAGTTCAGTGAACACAAGCAACGGCACCATTCTCATAGACTGTGTTAGCTGAACAGCAACATTTTACATGGGATGATTCACTGTTTGCATGATGAGATTTGAAATGATAAAATCCTGTTCCAGGTTTTCATTTGGTTTACTGAAGAATTATCATTTAGGTCTGCTTTTCAACTTTTACTTTTTATTTTTAACAGCAAGCATCAGATGTAACTGAATAAAAGTAGCAAAAATTGGTAAAATTATTACTTCGGTAGAAGTAAAAGAAACAAATGTTATCCTGTACTACTTTACAAGTAAAAGTAACAAATCTTAAGTACAGTAACTGGTTACATTTACATAGTTACTGTGAAACACTGGTATTCGTGCATTATGATTTTAGATCTGGGACTTTTGGATATAAAAAAGACAATATCTGTATTAGAAAGAAGTACTACTACTACTACTTAATATTTCTAGAGCGCTACTAGGGTTACACAGCGCTGTACTATTTAACAAAAAGGACAGTCCCTGCTCAAAGGAGCTTACAATCTAAAGGACGAAATGTCAAGTTGGTGCAGTCTAGATTTCTTGAATAGAGGTATAGTGGTTAGGTGCCGAAGGCGACATTGAAGAGGTGGGCTTTGAGCAAGGATTTGAAGATGGGCAGGGAGGGGGCCTGGCGTATGGGCTCAGGGAGATTATTCCAAGCATGGGGTGAGGCGAGGCAAAAAGGGCGGAGCTGGAGTTGGCAGAGAGAAGTAGTGGCAGATGTGCATTGGATACACACAGCCTACTACAGATCTGTGCAATTGATTTTTGTAAAGGTAAACCGTTGCTAAAGAAGAAAAGGGCCAGAAGAAGAGAGAGATTTGTTCTGAAAAAGAACTTGATATATTCAAGTTGGCACCCCATGTACTCTAAAAGACGCTTCTGGCCATAAATGCATTAAAAGATAAGACACTTGTTTAGTGACATGTAACATCTTTTAAACTGTTGGTTGGCTTACTGAAATGATAGAGGCTGGTGGCATTTTTGCAGGTCCACACTCACTTGGCTCCTGCTCTAATAAGTGTAATTACCTGATTGGTGTCATTGTTAATCCTGTGAAAAGAAAAGAATCTTCAAGGGACTCAGGGGCAGATGCACTAAACGTTTTTCATCGTTAAATGAGCCCTTAAGGAAGAATTTCCTATCCTTTCCATGCACTAAAGCCTATTTTTCGACGGTAGTAGCAGCTAACGAAACTGGAATGCAAATGAGAAACTACCATTGAAATGTAGACAATTCAGAATGCACTAACCATACCGACGATAGCAACGATTCTTACCACCAGAAATTTAACGTCAGCTCAGACCTGTCGTTAAAGCCTGAGCTGTCATCTCCCCACTGCCCCCTGCACGATGAAAAACCAAATTGCTGGCATGTTTTAAAAGAAAAGTGGCTCCCTGCTTCCCTGGGCCCCCCCCCCCCCCAAAGTCCCCGCTGCTCCGTTTGTGAAATAAAAGCTTTTAAAAATCAAACCTTTGCAGTTGCTGGGCTCCCCCTCCCTTCCTGTGTCTCTCTTCTTTAGTCGGCAATGCTCCGCCTCCTGCCCTCCTCCACCTCCGTGCCCCCCCCCCCCCCCGGTTTCGTCCCCGCCGCTCCCCCCCCCCCCCACCGGACCCCCCCTCCACCATAATGGCCGGTGCAGCGCCTCTCACCTATGTTTGAAGGCACTGCACAGGATGGATCAGCTATTCTTTAGCTCTTATGTCTCCTCCGATGTCTCCTTTTTCTTCCAGTGTCCGCCCTCCTCTGACGTCAGCTATCTACGTAGATAACTGACATCAGAGGAGGGCGGACACAGGAAGAAAAAGCATGCTTTACGAGCCAATTACCGACGGGGATTAGTGCATCGTTCTTTCCAATACCGCACCAAACTTTTTGGGGCTGTGTTTTTGGAGCATGCTTCGTTATTTGAGATTCGGTAAAGGTTTTTACGTTTCTGATTTTTTTACGTTTGCTTGATGCATCTACCCCTCATTCAGTTTATTTATTTAGATTTTGCTCACACCTTTTTCAGTAGTAGCTCAAGGTGAGTTACATTCAGGTACTCTGGATATTTCTCTGTCCCAGGAGTGCTCACAATCTAAGTTTGTACCTGAGGCAATGGAGGGTTAAGTGACTTGCCCAAGATCACAAGGAGCAGTGGTGGGATTTGAACCGGCCACCTCTGGATTGCAAGACAGGTGCTGTAACCACTAGGCCACTTCCCCACTCAATCTAAATATTTAAAATATACTTTCTGATACTGGTGGCATTTTCTGTGAAAGATAGTAGGGCCCAGCATTAGGTGGTGGCAACCAGGGCACTTGCACTGGGTCTCCGTAATTGTCCTAAACTGAAAGATGGGCTTTGGGGCCCCTTCCCATTTTTTGCTCTGAGTTTGTGCATGTCTTAACATTGGCTCTGAAAGAGAAGAAAAGCATAAATAAGAGTTTTGAGACAGGGCCGGCCTATCCATTAGGCAGACTAGGCCTCTGCCTAGGGCAGTATGGGGGGGGGGGCTGAAAGAGAGTGGGCTGCACTAAAGTCAGGACAGGAAATTTGGAAGGGGTAGGATTCAGCAGACCATGAGCATGCACAGATATTCAAAGCCCTGCACCAGCCATACTCTCTGCTGTAGAATTACAAGCCAAGTCTGCATGGGCCAGGGCAGTGCACCAGTAGCAGCGACTGCGCTGCAGAGTCAGTTCCTGGACACATGGGGAAGGTAGAAGAAGGAAGAAGAAATGATGGTATAAGGAGGTAGGAAAAGGAGGAGTTGATGCTGGGCATGACCACTTAAACTGTGGTGCAAGTTTCCTTTTAACTTCTTGCTGCCTCCCTTTCTACATCTGCTTCTTGCTTGTCTAGGTGTCTTATATGTTTCCTACACTTTCTTACCCCTACCAGACCAGCCAGGGATGGATTGTGGCTAACCATTGCAATGGTGTGAATATCCTGTCTGCTTCCCCTTCCCACTTACACTTGATGCATCCTCTCTTGCTTCAGACACTACTTGCAATTGCTCTATACCCCACTTCAAGCTGCATAAACCATACCTGCAATTGATACAGACTGCAGCAGCAGTACATCCTCTCTGCCTTCTTAAAGGCACAAAGACTATTGGGCTGGCTGCTACTACTATCCTGCATACCCTGCACCTTTACAAGGACAGACGTTCTGCAGTTTGTTTACATCAGTAGCCACTGGGATGCAGGATTCTCTTTTCCCTCCCAATAGGGCAATCTGCCCCTGACCTTGGCTGCGCCTCTCTCCTGCAGCAGGGCCTCCCGTGTGTCAGCCACCAATCCCCCAGTGTTTTATATTCAACTGTCCTGAACTCCAAATCAGGTCTTTCCCATTCTCCCTCAGTGAATTCTTTCTGTTGCATGGCTCTTAACTTGATTCTCTTCAGTCAGGAAAATCTTCTCTTGTTATGAGCTGCAGAGCAGATATTGTGTGACAGGAGGCTCCTATACAATCCATATGGTAAATCTCAGAGCTGGCCTAACCACTATGAGGACTACCATCCATCTAAGGCAGCATAGTTAAGGGGGCTGTATGTCTGCAACATGCTCATTATGGCCAGTGGGGGCCTTGAGCATCTGCATGTGCTGAAAGCCTGCCAGGTCTCATTCTTCCAACTGTCTGTTTTTGTTTGTTTGTTTTTTTGGGGGGAGGGGGGACCTGACAGGCCTTGAGCATGTGCAGATGCTCAAGACTCCATGCCAACCATGGCAAGTCTTAGATATGCTCTGACTCCTCCACTTGTGATTCCCCGGAGGGGGTAGGGAAGAGAAAGGAAGCCACTGAACACCATGGGTCCTTGAGCTGCATCTCTTGATGGAGAGACTGCATAACTGATGGTTTGTTCAGATTATCAGATACCCTTGGACTGGTCATGTTGAAGCTAGAGTTATGCTGTGCAGGCAGGAATAGATCAAAGTGACCTACATTCAGGTACAGCAAGTATGCCCCTCTCACTGAGGGCTTAATTCCAATACCCAACAGGGAATCCTTTTTCACCAAAGCTGCTTTAGGGGTGAAGAAATCCTATGTTATAGCCACTGCAATGTAACAAAATGGTGAACATTTTTTCATAACAACCAATACAACGTATATACCCTTACATTAATCACTGACATGAAGAAAAGTACTGAAATTCACACAGAGGAAAAAGCCTCAGCAAGCCTGGACCAGATTTAGCTTGGTCTACATTGGGCTTAATTGCAATCATAGGCATAAAAAACCTCCAGTGTTCTTCCATTTAATTTTAATCAATTTATTCTTTTTTTTTTTTTAAACAAGCACTTTGCTTCTCCAAAGGTGCCCATTTTTGCAGCAGTGCTTCCAGCAATTAGTCAACCAGTAGATCAGCTGACCTCTGGTGCTGCTGGTCCATGAATGTACTAGTGTGAGCTAAGGAGGTTGGAGAAAGAACAGGAGCAGCATGACATCACATGGCTGAAGCTGGTTTCCCCAAGCAGCCACCATATTGATACACTCACACAAAACAAGGAAGCTGTTTGTTTGTTTATTCATGACATTTATACCCCACATTATCCCGAAATAGACTCAAGTTCAATGTGGCTTGCAAACAATAAAGTGAATAAAACTTAATAATGTACAGAATATAACACAAATTATAATAACTTCAAGAATCAAATTAATACATGTGCAGTAAGTTACCAGGGATTTAGACTATCTCAAAGCCAAACGAATAATTAAAGGTGAATAGGTGAGAGCATAATTAGGCAGGACTAGATGGGAAACAAGATTAAAGAAAAGGATGTGGGTAAAATTCAAATAGAGTTCTTTGTATTCTGAAAGGCCAGACTGAAGACGTGTTTTTAGAAGACTTCTAAAAGGTAATCATCTGTAAACTTGATTGATTTAGGAAGAGAATTCCAAATTTTGGTGCCTTGATAGGAGAAATTAGCAGAATGAATTGTTTTTATATCACATTCTTACAGATTGGGAATTGTAAGATAATATATTCTCTAGATTATACAGCATTACGAGGGGGTAATTCAATAAGGTTATTCATATATGATGGGGCTTGATCAATCAGGATTTGGTGAATGAAAATGCATAATTTGAAAGATATTCTCTTATTGGTAACCAATGTAGCTCATATAAAAGAGGAGTGGCTTTGGCAAAGCGAGGAGATCTACATATAAGGCAATGAGCAGTATTTTGAGGTGTTTGTAATTTTTTTAGAAGACCACCTTTAAGTCCAGCATAGATGGAATTGCAATAGTCGAATTTGGTGAGGACAAGGGATTGAACCAAAGTACGAAAGACAGATTTAGAGAAAAATGGCCTCAATCTCTTTACCTTCCAAAGTGAGTGAAAGACACTAGAGGTCAACTTAGAGACTTGGTTTTCAAGGGTGAGGAAACAATCTATTGTGACTCCCAAAATTTTCATTGATGACTCAAGGGAATAGGTTTTGTTCTTAATAGTAAAGTTACTAAGATTCATAGGATGGTGTGGGCTAGTTATAATTAGAAATGTAGTTTTATCTGTGTTAAGTTTTAGTTTGAAATTAGAAGCCTATGATTCCATAAGTTTTATACCTAGACTAATCATGTGAGTTATGTCAAGTAATTCCTTAGAGAATGGGATATAAATGGTGATATTATCAGTATATGTGTACGTCAAAAGACCTTGTTTTTTTTTTTTTAAAGATGACCAAGAGGTATCATCATAATGTTAAACAAGATGGGGTAAAGAGGGGAACCCGGAGGTACCCCACAGCCAGGGGACCAAGTGGAAGAAAGTACACCTGATTTTTTGACTTGATATAACCTAGATCTTAAGAAGACTAGAAAACCATTTCAGGACAACTCCATAGATTCTGTAATAGTCAAGAATATTTAAAAGAATATTATGATCAACAGAATCAAAGGCACTGGATAGATCAAACTGAAGTATCAATATTTTGTTGCCAAAACTTAATTCTCTCCTAAAGTTAGCTAAGAGGGTAGTAAGCACAGTTTCTGTACTGTAAGAGAGCCTAAAACCAGATTGTGAACTATGCAAAATGTCATGAAGCTGGCGCATGACAAGTCCTTCCATTACTTTAACAAGAAGAAGAATTGAGGCTATTGGTCTATAGTTGGAAACTAAACTTGGGCTGGTTTTGATATTTTTAGATATAGGAGTCAAAATAATATTGTCGGAAAGAAACCTTGAGACAACATCAAAGTAAGATTTGAGTGCAATGATGTAAGGGGAAGGGAAATGGGACTTGATATACCGTCTTTCTGAGGTTTTTGCAACTACATTCAAAGCGATTTACATATATTCAGGTACTTATTTTGCACCAGGGGCAATGGAGGGTTAAGTGACTTGCCCAGAGTCACAAGGAGCTATAGTGGGAATTGAATTCAGTTCCCCAGGATCAAAGTCCACTGCACTAACCACTATGCTACTCCTAGTGGTTAATGCAGTGAACTGACTTGAGATAAGTAGGGCATATATCAAGCAGACAATGTGAATTTGTATATTTTCATAATGCATGAAACAAATTGTATTTCCAACATTCAACTCATATTGTAAGCCACACTGAACCCGCAAAAAGGTGGGAAAATGTGGGATACAAATGCAATAAATAAATAAATAAAATGATTGACCTGATCAGTAGTGATTGGTTAAAAAATGGACCAGATTCTATTTGCTTGAGAATGAGGCAGTAAAGGATCATGTAAATAGAGGAAATAGCCTATAGATGAAGGGGTATTATTAAGTTGTAGTCAGATTTTAGCTATTTTCTGTTTAAAATAAGTAGCCAAGTGGTTGGCAGTAGGTGTGGGATCATTTGAATTGGTTATTAGTTGAGTGTTTAATAAACTATTAACTAATGTGTAAAGTTTTCTCAGGTTGACTACTGTATCACCAAATTAATTTGGAATAGTAGAAGGTTTTCGCTTTGGAGATCATACCTTTGTAGATTTTCAAGTTTTTTCCAAGCAATCCATTCTTCAGTGGATTTGTCCTTAGCCCAAATTTTCTCCTGTCTCCTGCAGTTATGTTTCATTTGTAAAAGATCATCATTGAACCGAGATAATCTATTTGGATGAGATTTGACAGTCACAGGTGCAATAACATCAAGGACTGCTTTACAAGTATTATTCCATTGGTGAATGAAACTCAGGGAATGGTTTGAGATAAGTAATGTAGTGAATGACTCATTGGGCCAGAATTTTAAAAGGTCAATTTTACCTCTTGTTTTAAAGGAATGTAACAAATTTTGGGATTTGGAATGACAATTAATTTCCTTCCAGTGCAATTAAAAAAAAGAGGCTACTGTGATCTGACCAAGGTATTGGGGTCCAATGAAAATCTGAGATGAAAAAAGTAGTTGGGTCTGTAAATTTTGTTGCTAATATATCTAATTGATTACCTTTAACATGAGAGGACATTCTGTTGAAAAGCGAGAATTGCCAAACAATGAATTCTATGAAATTCTTGGGTGTATTGCTTGAGCATCAATTATCCAGTCTTTAATAATATTGTATTCACATTGTCATTGTTATTTTATCTGAGTTATATTTAGAAACATGCTGGCTTGTGGAGCATATGGATGTACACAGAGGAACTATCCCAACAGAATAACCTTTCATTGGTTAGAGTAGTAATGTGTCCTAAATAGTAAACATTGTGTCATTTGGAGGGGCTGGTTATAAGGACACCCTAGCAGGCATCGTATTGGTGCTGAGATTTTTTCACCCGGTAAAGGGCCACCAAAACAGACATCATGTTATGCAAATCAGGTGCTCAACATTCAGAGTTTTTATTTTTAAGTACAAAGCTTTTTTTTATTTTTTTATTTCATAGTAACATAGTAGGTGACGGCAGAAAAAGACCTGTATGGTCCATCCAGTCTGCCCAACAAGATAAACTCATATGCACTACTTTATATGTATACCTGACCTTGATTTGTATCAACCATTTTCAAGGCACAGAACGTAGAAGTCTGCCCAGTATTAGCCCCGCCTCCCAACCACCAGTGCTGCCACCCAATCTCCGCTAAGCTTCTGAGGATCCATTCCTTCTGAACAGGATTCCTTTATGTTTATCCTATGCATTTTTGAATTCCGTTACCGTTTTCATCTCCACCACCACCACATGGGAGGGCATTTAATTAAATTGAAACCTGGGAGCAGATTACAATAACAGTTAAGATGAACCCATCAGGAAACAGGATATCCTCACTGAAATTTGGCCATGTATTACTGCATTCTATAGAACAGTGTAGAAAAATGAACACAAAATATTTCTGTTTCTACTAGCTACAATAATTTTTATGCTATTTTAGTGATTTTCAATATAATTTCATGATATATATCTATATAGGAGAAGCTTTCAAGTAAATAAAGCTGTCAAATTAAAAAAAATCCTTTATCTGCCACCTTTTAATGCACTGCCTATCCAACTGGAACAGCTTTAGCCTTTTTACAGATGAACCATTCATAGGCAGTCCTGTCCGCTTTTTCTAATAAGTGTGTTTGCTATTGTTTTGAATAGCGTTTACTATTGTTTTGGGTGACAAGCTCTGCCTACTGGCTTCAGCCCACATAATGGGCCAGATAGGCTCATGCTGTTTCCTTTTCTTTATTTTTTATTTATTTATTGCATTTGTATCCCACATTTTCCCACCTCTTTGCAGGCTCAATGTGGCTTTGTCCAATGTCCTTGGTGTGAGCTTTGCTGCATCAGCCTGGGCACAAAGTGCAGCTACATTGAATTGCTGAAGGGAGGTGGAAGCCAAGGAGATTTAATAGACAGGAGACGAAGTGACATCAACACATTGAAACCAATTAGGTTAATCTCTGTTTCCACTTCCCCGCACAGCTGTCATCTCTAGTACACTCAAAACAAACCTGTGAGTTGCTGCATCCATGTTGTCGTTATTGTTGGTAGCATTTTTATTTAATCTCACTTATATTTTCAAACATGCCAGCTTCTGCAGCATATGAATGTACACAGAGGAAGTATAATAACAGAATAACTTTTCATAGGTAGAGTAGTAATTTATTATTAATTGTAATCAGTGTGTCATTTGGAGGGGCTGGTTATAGGGACACCTTAGCATGTGTTATATTTGTGCAGAGATTTTTTTTCTTCTGGTAAAGGACCACTAAAACAGACATCATGTTATAAGAATCAGGTGCAAAACATTCAGAGTTTCTATCTATCTATTTATTTAATTATTTATGGCAGTGGAGGAGTGGCCTAGTGGTTAGGGTGGTGGACTTTGGTCCTGAGGAACTGAGTTCAATTCCCAGCACAGACAGCTCCTTGTGACTCTGGGCAAGTCACTTAACCCTCCATTGCCCCATGTAAGCCACATTGAGCCTGCCATGAGTGGGAAAGCACAGGGTACAAATGTAACAAAAATAAATAAAATAAAAATATATCCCACATTTAACATGAATTAGGTTGAAACCTGGGAACATTTAAAATCTTTTTTTTTCCTGTGCCTAGATCAAAAGAGAAATATGTTTTGTGGGAACTTGCTCCTTTTGTTTTGTGGATTGAAGTAATACATTATACAAATGCACTTAATATTGTTTATTTCTACTATTTAAAAGAAAGATATTAAAAGAATGAGGGCAGACATCCAGAGTCAGTCTAAATATGCCAAAATTGTCCAGTCCCGCACAGTATTAGTAGCCAAGTTCATACAAAGTTAATTATGCTCAGTGGAAAACAAATCTGTTGCCTCAGGCTGCTTACTGTAAATATTCCATCATTGTTTCATTATTACTACCACATATTACATATTATGAGCATTTGCTTTAAACTTTGATTATTATAATTTGTTTATCCAGACTTTGCATACACATAGTTTTGCTTTTTGAATCCAAAGGTGAATCCTAAGGGTGGTTGAACAATCAGGTATTGTATTGCAAACTGTATTGTTTCTGACTTTACTTTGTTTTGGAGTGCTTTGGGTCCTGCTGATCTGTACATCTGCTGTCTGGAATTTTGGAAGATGGAAATAAGGAAATAAAAATTAAATTGTTGGATGTACTCTGTAGAAGTTGTTGTTTACTTTTGCAGTGTGATGGATGCCTGTTCTGGTGAGTGCATGTGATAATCTTTGAATAACAGCCTATACTTATGGCTATGATTTCTGAACATGTGGCATCATTAAAGGATAAACTTTTAAATGCCCAGTTAGGTATACATGCTAATCTCAACTTTGTTAAATGTTTTCAGACATAACCATTTATTTGCTCCCATGATATAGCTGAATTCTATTATTCTGTCTCACTGTATTTTCAAATGTAAGCCACATTGAACCCAGCTTTGCTTGGGATAATGTGTGATTTAAATGTAAAAAAAACAAAAATCCTTTATTCTCCACATTTTAAGAAGCTGATTGCCCACTGGATAGTGATGGCACAAGGAAAGTAAGTTTGGTCCAATGAATAACCTGCTCCTTAGCTGGGCCCTAATATTACCATATTGAAAATGCAACCATACCATACCATGCCTCTGTGGTTATATTCCACTAATAAGTTAAATGATTAACTGGCTTTCTTGAAAGGATTATATAAACGTTGGATGCATGACTAGAGACACAAACATACACATATTTATTCAATATCACAATTCCTCATGTACAACCACAAAACAACCTTTTAGGGTGGATAGTGTTCATAATGAGCTCCTTTTATTACCAACCAGATAGAGATAAGAGTTTTCTGTTTTGGCACAGTATAAGTCATCACAAGAACAAAATATAAGAAAACCAATGGACTGCAGTAGGGGCTTATAGGAAGTGCAAAATTGGGGAAAAGAAGGACAGGTAAGAAAACCTCTGGTTCAACCAAAGCAAACTTCTGGTTCAACCAATCCACTTTATTCTTCAAATGTATATAAGGATTGTACATGGACTCGACACGGCAACCGTGTTTTGGCATGCAAGATGCCTATCTCAGGAGTCTGTTGTTGTAGCGTTTAAACAATTGAGTGTCGGTGATGATAAACATTGAAAGCTCTATGGGGGTCTTTAAAAAGACCGTGCACATACAGGCAATATTATAGCAAGAGAGTAGACTGATTTAAAAAAAACGGTATGATTCAGTGTTGCAAGGTGAGGGAATCTGCAGCTTATATCCCATTTAGTTGTTTAAACAAAAGAGATCTGCATGAAACAAAATATTTATTTTTATTTTGACTTATAAAACCACTTGCCCCTGAAACATGTTAAAAACAGAATAATCAATTTGTGTATCTAAAGGGTAAACTTATACAAAACAGAAGATGTGATTCCAGATATGCCCCAATGAAAGGAAAGTTTATAACACCAGGCTTCCCAAGGCAGGTTACAACAACAGTTAAGATGAACCCATCAGTAAACAGGATATCCTCACTGAAATTTGGCCATGTGTTACTGTATTGTATAGAACAGTATAGAAAAATGAGCACAAAATGCAGCCTTTATTAGTGCTGTTTCCAGCAGCTACAATAACGTTTGAAGCTAATTTAGTGATATTCAGTTTTTATTTAATGATTTTATATCTATATATGGGAACCTTTCAAATAAATTAAAAAGCTGTCCAATAAGTAAAAAAACCAAAGCCAAACCTCTTGTCCTCCACCTTTTAAGGCACTACCTATCCAACTGAAAGCTTTAGACTTGTTACAGATGGACGACAACATGGATGCAGAAGCTCATAGGTTTGCTTCCTTTGAGTGTACTAGAAACGACGGCTACACAGCGGAGTGGAAACAGAGATCAACCTAATTGGCTTCCTTGCTTACAGTGGGCTAGATAGGCTCACTTCCACTCCTGTCTATTACACCTCCTTGAAGGAAGCGGTGCTTGGACGTCTTGGACCCTGGTTAGGTAGGTAATTAGTTGCTGAGAATTCCCGCAAATCCTATTCCTATGCAGCTCTGTACTGCTCTTCGAGATCGCGCGTGACACTAGCTAGCACCTAGCATAGCTACAGGCTCCGCCTCCTCTTCCTCTGATGCTAATTCCTGTTTCCGGCAGGGCGGGCTGGGAATGGATGCCTGCAAAGCTGCGGAGAATTGTTGGTGGGCAACCTCAACTATGAGCTTGACCCCCCCGGGGGGGTGGGGGGCTGTCGAAACGCGGATAGGGAGGGAGGGGGAGGGGAGGAGGAAGGAGACAAGACCGGTCCCCACATACATGTGAGGGCAGCTGAGTTCTGTGACTTGGTATCTTTCACTTATTCTTTAGAGCGCGCGAGGGTCCTCAAATCCAGTTCTCGAGGTGTACAAAGCAGTCTGGTTTTCAGGATTCCCACAATGAGTATGTATGAGATCTATTTACATTCTCTGCTTCCATTGCATGTGAATAGATCTCATACATATTCATTGTGGAAATCCTGAAAACCGGGCTGGGTTGTGGGCATCAAGGACTGCATTTGAGGACCCCTATGAGAGCTTATTTTTTTGTATTTCCATATCCATTAGATTCTGTTTGATATCCCAAGTTTCACCTTTCAGACTGCTTTTCCATCTTGTCAGGGCTGACCCAGCCATTAGGCAAAACTAGGAGGGCACCAAGGGGAAGCAGACTCTTGGGGGGTGGGGTGGGCGCAACAAAGAGCAGCTGCAGTCAAAGCAAAACAGTAGTTGATTTCTTCATAAAGGCGGTTAATAAATCACAATAAGTAAATAAAATAGATTTTGATAGCCACCCAAACTTATGGAACCATCAAACCTATTTTTATTTCCAGGACAGGTGGGCAATTTTTGCCCTCATTATTTGTGTCTGTGACACATATACACACACACACACAACTTAATATTTGAAAGCATAATGTCTTTGAGGGGAAAAGTCTGGAAGTTTGCCTAGGTTGCTCAGTACTCTTGCACTACTCTGCATCTTGTAGCACTGCAAATAGTTTTTTTAACGCCTTTTTAATGCTGTCCTTGTAGAAGGAATGCTAAGTTGCTTGTTCTAATTTACATTTGTGTGGATACTATGTGATATATTTTTTTTTTTCTAGTTCTTGATTAACAGATTGGGTGATGTAATAAAAAGCAAAGCACAGTACTCTTGAAAACCTCTGTTATTCTGACATGCGCAAAGAAAGGAGCACAGTGAGCAAACATGGAGAGCATTACCCAGCTATTTGGTGACTTGTGTGATGCGCACGTGAAAGGCTTGCCATGGAAGGTGTGTCTTGGTAGACCAAAAGTCAGCAAGAGCAGGGCAAAGCGAAATCTGAAACGGGTGGTATACAATACCCTATTCATGAACCTCTTTCAAGATGTGGCCCATAGGTTTCCGTGCAATGTAA
Organism: Microcaecilia unicolor; assembly: GCF_901765095.1. NCBI lineage: Eukaryota > Metazoa > Chordata > Amphibia > Gymnophiona > Siphonopidae > Microcaecilia > Microcaecilia unicolor. The sequence continues at coordinate 119,587 of NW_021963145.1, read as the reverse complement.
CACAAATTCCAGTTAAAAATAAGATTCTGATGCTGTCTTTCAATCTGCGGACCAGTGGCAGGATTGCTGATGCTGATAGGTTGGAGGAACTTGTGGAGCATCTGGAGAAGTGTGAATGTTTACCTTTTGTAGAGACTAATGCTGTTCTAGAATTTTTGGTGGAACTTGCTGGAACTGGACCACTGCAGCTTCTGCCACAGAAGAGAGACTACTTCCTCAGTAACAAATACGTTGGAAGGAATCTGAAATATCAAGGATATGATTATTATGATGTGAGTGTGTTTGAAAAAGGTTTGCAATCAGTTATTGTGAATGAGGAATGCCAAATAAATGATACCATTCAAAGGACACTCCAAATAATGGAAGCTGCACCTGGCACTGGACTCCCCAGCATTGGTTGTTTTTCACAGAATAACCTTGCTAGTGACAGATTTGAGAAGGAAACCCGTGTCTCACTCTTTGGTGCTCTGGTCCACAGTCGCACACATGATATGGATATAAAGCTGGATTTGCCACCAGTGCCTGACAGTGCTGACCTGTCTGGACTTGCCATTAAGGTACATATTTGTTTGTTACTTAAACACGGGGTAACCTGATAAACTTAATACTTAGAGAGAACATGTTTATTTTTGTGTTGGTGTGCAGTAAGCTACTTGAGTATCATAACTGACATTCACCAATTTCTCTTTCAGGCAATTTATTTACAGCCCATATAGTTTGTAGAGTTACATAAGTACATAAGTAATGCCACACTGGGAAAAGACCAAGGGTCCATCGAGCCCAGCATCCTGTCCACAACAGCGGCCAATCCAGGCCAAGGGCACCTGACAAGCTTCCCAAACGTACAAACATTCTATACATGTTATTCCTGGAATTGTGGATTTTTCCCCAAGTCCATTTAGTAGCAGTTTATGGACTTGTCCTTTAGGAAACCGTCTAACCCCTTTTTAAACTCTGCTAAGCTAACCGCCTTCACATTCTTGTAAGTACATTTTCAAAGGGAAAGCCCCTGCATAGGACCTCATCTGAAGTAGATACAGAATACCCATTGGGAGATAGAGGGATTTCAAAATGACAGACATGTATATAGTTTCCCTCCTTTACCTAATGCTATACTGTTTTTTTTTTTTTCTACAGCACAAATACTTTTTATCCACAGTGAAAGAGACAGTTTTCATTGGACCTATTTAGGGGAGTAAACAGCTGTTTATCCAGAAAGTTTTGGAATAGTCTTCCCATTTCCTAGTTAGCAGGCTAAAATTCATCACTCTTGATGTTCTCACTTCTGCTCGGGTTGCCGGCACGTTTTGATTGTATCCTAAGTCAGTGGTTGCCAACCTTTATCGTGTTGCATCACATCTAGCACAGGGTTCAGTTTGATCTTTCTGCCACATTCGATCTTGTGGATCATAACATCTTAATTCAAATTTTGGAGAGCATAGGGATTGCTGGTAGGGTTCTGAATTGGTTCTCTCTATTCTACTAGATTCTATAGGATAAAACAGAATAATTGATAAATGGACTATTTCATGTGGGGTCCCTCAAGGGTCCCTGCTTTCTCCTGTTTTATTCAATATTTTTATACACTCATTAGGAATTTTGCATGAGCACCAGGGCTTATCTATCTTACAGTTATGCAGACAACATAACAGTCCTTATTTCCTATACGATCTAAGCTAGAGGACGAATCCTCCAAAATCTGTAGTTGGATATGTGGGAGTAGAGCTGCAGTGGGGGTGACAGTAAGGATGGCCCTGCTCCCTGCATGTGAGTACTGGCATGTTTTGTCTTACTGCACAAGGTCAAAACTTTTAAAATAAGAGACAGAACTTGGAGTGTCTGGTACAATCTGGGGCCTGACTTGAAAAATGTTTTGGGGTTTTTTTCCCACCAAAACTTATACAATGCCTGAACCCCCTTGATAAAACGGGCCCCGAGGATTGTTATTTTGGGAGCAGGCATACTGCTGCTTATTGTCTTGTCTTGTGTGACTTGCAGGTTCCACAAAGCATTGATCCTTCTGAAGATGAAGGATTCCAGTCAGCTTCAAACTTGACTCCCGATTCCCAATCAGAATTTGGCATGACTCCAGATATTGACCTCTGGGATGTGGCACTGACCTACGGGACTAGCAAACGCCGATGCTGGGAGAGGATTGGGTGGTAAGTTTCTTGTACTGTAAGTTATCTATAGGAGTTCATGATAGTTCTGCAGTCCAAATTTGTGTTGCAGGGTTGTATAAATGATGCCACAACATTAAAGAATAGACTGAATTGGGAGGAATGTGAAGGTTCAGTCCTGCTTGGCTCTTAGCAGAGGATTTCAGTCCTGACAAGTACTTCATTCTGGAAATACACAAGTAAAATCAAATCTCTTTAAACCAGGCAAAATAGGTGCCTTAGCCCACGTCAAGAGGGCTATGTGAACTACAAATAATGAAGAGATCAAAAGAAGGTAAACCATTAGGAGACTACTAGATCAAACTGGGTTTCCCGAACTGTCTAGTGAGTACATCATAAAATAAAGGACAAACCCCAAAACCTGCCTAAAAAGGTAATAAAACAAGATAACTGCTTTCTCCCTCCCAGAAAATTCTCCAGTTGTGTTGAGTCAAAAGACGTAATCTTTCCCTTGCCAGCTGACCAAACACTTAAAGGTGTATCTTAAGAAAAAAGTAGCCCTGGCACAGGCAGCTCCTTGTGACTCTGGGCAAGTCACTTAACCCTCCATTGCCCCAGGTACAAATAAGTACCTGTATATAATATGTAAGCCGCATTGAGCCTGCTATGAGTGGGAAAGCGCAGGGTACAAATGTAATAAAAATAAAAAAAATAAAATAAATGACCATATGTTGTGTGGGTCATGGATAAGCTTTCAAACAAATGTGTCATCTCTCATCTGTGTAATGCTCAGACAACATTCTGGATAATTTCCTCAACACCAATCTGCAAAGAAAGGAACACATAAGGAAAGAATTGCATAGCAATTAAGAGGTGTTTTTTAAAATAAACGGCCCTGCAGGCTAAGTGGGGGTTTTTTTTTGTTGTTGGTTTTTTTTGCATGTTGCAGTACTCACTCTGGCCATAAGATGTCAGTATCTTTTTATGATTACATCAATTTGATAACACCACCTTTCCAAAATAAAAGCAATCTGAATACTGTTCTTGGTCAAAAACTTTGGTTTACTGCTTTTCTCTGTCTGTTTATCCTGAATAAAATGGTTGTTTTGAATTCAAGCTTTCTGGCAATATGCTGGTTTTTTCTTTAAAGAACAACAACAACAAAAAAAAACCAGTTGAAGAGTACTCCCCATAGCTGGAATGCACTGTAATCAACTTTTGGAAGGAACAATTTCTTTCAAACTGCTTTTGTTTACCAGTTTTGAAGTGGCAGTTTGTGTAATTTGTTCATTTTGTGAGTCTCCTCTTTATCTTTTTATATTTTTAAAATAGCATCCTGAACCATAATTGTACAACCTTTTTTTTTTATATAATCTATTGCTTGGGAATTTTTCATTTCTGCTTATAAAATAGACTTACTAACACATTGCAGTACAAGAACAGTGCAGCTCTCTCTGATATCATTTAGCCTAAAGAATCTCCAAGTAAAAAGCAGATTGAGACTTTAATCCCCACCCCACCCCCTTGCAGTGCAAGGTAAAAGCCATTCTTATCATTACCAACTCCTATGTGGATGTGTGTCTGTGTGTACATTTGAACTCATGCACTCAAAGTAGCATCTTTGAAGCCCCCAAATCTTTGGTTCTAAAACTAGTCTGGAAGAAAGATTCACAGTGCACTTTCCTCTGGTGCATCCAAAAACAGCAAAGGGCTCAGCAATGAAATACGTCTTGACCCCACCTTTTATATTTTTGTGCCAGTAGATTTTGGAGAAATCATATTGGTCCTTAAACCCAAACAAAATAAGGAATTTTCTTTGAATAACAAGCAAGCATACTGAACATCCAATATTTAGTAGACTGACCCCTAGCAGTTCATTGGGATGCACCACTAAGAGTTGAGCAGTGCCATTTTGGACCGGGGGGTGGGGGAGCAGCGGACTGCTTCAAGCATACGTATTCTTCTTCTCTCCTGTTCTCCGGCCTACCACTGTCCTCGTTAAAAAGAATACAACTCATTCAATCTCCAGCTGTTAAGTTGCTTTATAATGCATGGAAATTTGATCATGTTATACCTTTATTAAAACAAGAGCACTGGCTTCCTGTAACCTACCAGATCAACTACTTTCTTTGGTGTATAAAGGCTTGTTACACTCATCCCCTGTCTATATCTCTCAGTTGCTTATTCTCTACGCCCCCTCACAACCTCTCTGGTCCTCTCAACAATCCTTCCTCCATGTCCCTCCTCCCTCTGTCATATGTATGTTTAGATAGTACCCGCACCACTGCTTTTGCCTACCTTGGTTCCAAACTGTGGAACATGCTACCTCATCAAATCAAATCAGCTCCTTCCTACATTTAATTTAAGAAAATCCTTAAACCTTGGCTCTTTACTCAGGTCTTTTCATGTGAACTCCCTAATTCCTTTATCTAACTTCTTTTCTTTTCTTCTTATTCTGTACTTGAATTCTATTACATTTTTTTTGTTTTTACTTTTAATTGAAGCCACCTAGATGCCACATGGCAATTGGCAGTATATCAAATGTAATAAAATAAATAAATATTAACTGGAGGAAAAGGATCTCAGAAATCAAAACTGACACTCAGGTGGTCTTTTAGAAAGGCGCAGTAGCATTTTTTGTGCGCACTAGACGTCCATAGGAATATATGGTCATCTCTAGCGTTTAGCGCATGCTTATTTTTAGCTTGTGCTAAAAACGCTAGCGCTAGCATGCCTTTGTAAAAGGGGCCCTCAGTGTGTATAGTGGTCATCGGATTCTGGCTCCAATTATCTTTCATTGGTCCTAAAAAAAAACCTCCAATACAGTATCTTATAGTGCTCAGTGCAACCTACTAAATATGTCAAATATTTTTAATTTGTATGAAGTCTTTATTGCTCAAATAAAAAGAATGCCAATACAATAGCTCTGTGAACAACAATAACATTTCTCTGTTACATAGTTTATACCAACACTCAAAATTATCCAATGGTTCTTCATCCAACAATTTCAACTACCAAATATTAACTCCTTGGAACTTCAAGGTTTATATAATTTTTCTCCCTTATACAGTTATCTCCCTCCCCCTTCCCAAAAATGTCAAATATTTTTAAAAACTTTTTTCATAAATATTTAAATCAATTAATAAAAACAGCAATAAATTAGCTTAAATAGCAGCCCAAGAAACGCAAACTTAAAGGCTATACTTAGTTCATCCACACCTATTGGGACCCATTTCACCAGCAGACCCAGCTTCGTCAGGGGTCACTTAAATGGACTTAACACCCATTTCAGTGCTTGCTGTGTTCAACCAGTGGCAGGCTTCATTTTCATCATGACACTGCTGCAGCCTGTCGCTAGTTGAACACAGTAAGCATTGAAATGGAAGTTAGCACATTTCAGTGACCCCTGACAAAGCCAGGTCTGCCGGTGAAATGGGTTTCGTTGGGTGTGGATGAGCTAAGTATAGGCTTTTAAGTTTGTTTTTTTTGGGCTGCTATTTGAGCTAATTTATTTGTTGCTTTTTTGCGATTTTTTAATTAATTGATTTATATATTTATACAAAAGTTAAAAAAAATTGATCTCAATACATCCTTTGCATTTTGGAGAAATCATATTGGTCCCAGTCGTCATCCCCCATCCCCCTGCCAAATGTATTGAAGAATCAGCTTATTTATTTAACTTGAATAATCTGAAACTTCAGCCTGCATTGTGTCTTGACTTTGTTAATTTTGCCTGTTTTGTAGCTGGGTTTTCCCTCCAACTGGGTGTTTTATTATATTTCACATATATTCGTATTTTTATTAGTATTAGTTTTAATGATTGTCTTGTCCCCTTTTTGTCTGACAGCCCCCCTGGTAAGAAAGAAGAGCCCTACCTCACTGAAGCCGGCAGAGAGGCTTTTGACAGATTTTACAGACTTCGAGAGGGTGAATTAAAAATCCTCAGCAATACATCACTGCAGCTGCCACAGCTAGTGATGATGAAGGAGTCTGACCTAGTGAAGGATGTTCTAAATGCCCTCATTGGTGTGGTGTCCTCTACTTTTTCATTTAATCAGGTGAGGGTAAAATTGTCAGCACTAAACTTTCAGACCATGGGGGTAATTTTCAAACAGGTACCTTGTACCTTCTTATTAAAGGGGGAAAGTATACGTGTTCTTTCCTTTTTGGAAATGTCATTGGTAGAAAGTGCTTGCAGACTTTTATATCTGCATTGTTTGCAGGCAAAATTTCTAAGGAAAATTTTATGTGCACTTTTTGAAAATATCATTTACATCTACTATAATCAGTCTGTTCCAAAAATACTACCCCCCCCCCCCCCCCCACTCCAAATCCAGCTAAAAGCAAGTGAACTGTGGAACCATGTGGAACCACACATGCATATAGCTAGACTGGAAGGGCAATTTTCAGGATGCCAATTTACCTGAGTAAATAATTGCCCCTCAGGACAATTTTCAAAGCAGTGTAACCATGTTAAAACAGATTAATGCACATAATGAACTAGATTCTATATATGATGCCTAAAAAAATCGGCACCTAAACGTATTCTATAAATTATGCCTTAATTTAGACATAATTTATAGCAGTGCTTCCCAAATCCAGTCCTGGAGTAGCCCTTGCCAGTCAGGTTTTCAGGATATCCACAATGAATATGCATGTACTTGATTTGCATATGCTGCCTCCATTATATGCAAATCTCTTTCATGCATGTTCATTGTGGATATTCTGAAAGCCTGACTGACAAGGGGCACTCCTGGACTGGACTTGGGAAACACTGCTTTATAAGCCTAAATTTCCATGCAGTATATAGAATACCCTGAGCTCTGGTCCCGTGACTAAATTTAGTCACAGGCAGTTACGCCAAGTAAAACTTGATGTGAATCCTGATGCCTAAATTAGGCGTGGACCAGGTGTATTCTATAACAATGTGCATAGATTTTAGAAACGCCCATGACACACCCATGGCCGCTCCTACTTTCCAACTATACAGTTATAATTTATGTGCTGCACATTATAGAATACTCTTAGACAATTCTGCATGTAAATTCCAATAAGTATCAGCACTGATTGGGGAGATATGATAGAGGTCTATAAAATGAGTGGAGTTGAACGGGTAGATGTGAAGCGTCTGTTCATGCTTTTCAAAAATACTTGGACTAGGGGGCATGCGATGAAGCTACAATGTAGTAAATTTAAAACGAATCGGAGAAAAAGTTTCTTCACTCGACGTGTAATTAAACTCCGGAATTCGTTGCCAGAGAATGTGGTAAAGGCGGTTAGCTTAGCAGAGTTTAAAAAAGGTTTGGACGGCTTCCTAAAGGAAAAGTCCATAGACCGTTATTAAATGAACTTGGGGGAAATCCACTATTTCTGGGATAAGCAGTATAAAATGTTTTGTACATTTTTGGGATCTTGCCAGGTATTTGTGACCTAGATTGGCCACTGTTGGAAACAGGATGCTGGGCTCGATGGACCTTTGGTCTTTTCCAGTATGGCAATACTTATGTACTTATGTAAGTTGCGCATGCAAATACAGAATACGATTATAATTGCGTGCACAACGTAAGTCACGCTATATAGAATCTGGTGAAAATTGTCCTGTTAAAAGGGGCATACAGACGTCTACAGCACACATACCTTTACCTGGTTTGTGGGGAGCTGTTCAGGGGGATGTTAGATGGGAAAAGGGAAACTGCATACAGCTATGATGTATTCAAAAGTTATAAGGGCTATTTTATTTCTCTCAGCCATATGTTCGAAATAGGAGGTACAAAGTGTGCAGTGCTTTTAATATCTTCATCTTGAAGACTAAAAGTGCCCATGTATTGTTCAACTGTTCTGCCTGTTTACAAGGTTCCTCATTAAGAGCTTGGCAGGTGAAGATATTTCTGCATGATCTCTCAACAGGTATTCACGTATCCCTTTTTGTGCCTTTCTAGTCTCTCCAGACGTTTGTGGTAAAGCAGGGGATTTATGTCTCGGGAACCTCTCCCGAGAACATGAGTAACCTGCTCTCACAAATTGCAGAACACGGTACATATTACACACGCCTAAGCCGGTTCTCTCTTCAGCCGGTATTGGACTCTTCATGCAGTAAAGGACTGGTGTTCCAGGTATGCATTGCGCAAAAGTGAAGTTATATGTAATGACATGTTAAAACAGTACATTATGCTTACTTATAAATGTTGATATAGTAGACTACCAAAATGTGTTTTCCTAGAACATTCCGGGCCTATGCTCCAGAAAGGTGCCTCTCATCTGAATACAGTTGGTCTATTCAAGGAAAATTAGCTCAAAAACAGTGAAACTTTATCTCTTGGAAGTAAGTATAAAATTGAGTTAAGGAAGGAACTATGTCCCTTCCTCCCTGGAGCTGGTCCAGAAATGAGCATGTGCAAGATGGAACGGTATATGAAAGGCTAATAAACATAAACAATAGATGGGTTTACCCTAGTTTGGGGGCTCACATGAGCTTTTTCTCCCCACTCAAGAGACTAAAAGAGAAGGAGAAAAAGCACAGGGGTTGCTAGTCTGATCCACAGCTGTCCCCTGATGCACAGAGTACCATAAATGAGAAGGAATAAGTTGTTGGGAAGACCTGATCCTTTGATGAGAAGTGCTGAGTGAAGTCACTGCCAAACTACAGTCCTTATAGGGAAAGGGTTTGAAAGCTGGGGGCAGTGGAGCTGGTGACTGTTGGGTCCCATCTCCTGTCTCTTTAAGGCCTCAACTTTTGAGTGCCAATAAGCCTGCCTCTTCTGGGTCAAAAGGAGCATTGGGGAACACAGGGCCACAAGGGAGAGAGGACAGAAGGGTAAGTTGGATCATGAATCATCTTAAAAGTCTTGAGTTAGGCTGTTATAGTCTTTATAAGAAGTATTTTCTGGATTCGTTGTGTGAGATTTCATGATACTTAATGTAGATTTTCTCACTATGCACTCTGCTTATAAAGTTGACACTATAGCAAGATGTTCCGGAGGCAAGGATCTTGAATTTCACAGATTTGAAATGAAAAATTAACTGCTTTGTGTAGGTGACCTCCCAGCTATTGTTAGAATTTTGTTTCTGTATATCTTATTTTATTTGTGACCTGCTCTGGTAGGTGAATAAATGTTTGAATACCTTAGTGCTTAGGCACTGTTTCCAAATGTTTATTTTGCAGATGCACTAAATGCTAGAGACGCTTATATATTTCTTTGAGCTTATATATTTCTCTCTTATCTGTCCCTTTCTCTTCTACTGCTAATTCCAGACTCCGTTCCTTTTATCTTGCTGCACCTCACGCCTGGAATAGACTTCCCGAGCCTGTACGTCTAGCCCCATCTTTGGCCGTTTTCAAGTCCAAACTTAAAGCCCACCTCTTTACCACTGCTTTTGACTCCTAACCACTACTCACTTGCCCTGTCCTTTTATCCTCCTCTTTATTCCCTTTCCCTTACCCTTTCCCTTAATTGTTCTGTCTGTCTACCTGTCTTATCTAGATTGTAAGCTCTTTGAGCAGGGACTGTCTTGTTTGTGTATGGTGTACAGCGCTGCATATGCCTTGTAGCGCTATAGAAATGATAAGTAGTAGTAGTAGTCTCGAGCATTTAGCACATGCTAAAAACACTATTGCGCCTTTGTAATAGACCTTTCTGCCACCCACACATGTCTGCCTGCTTTCCCTGGGTTATTTTATAAAGGCAAACAAAAGAGAAGGGTACTGACATAGACCAACCAGATAAATGATGTGATCCAGAGGTGGGTTAGATTACCATTCCTACGCTTTGCAGATCATAATTTGCGCCAGCGGTTTGGCTCGTTGGAAAGCTCCAGCTTTTGTTCTTAAAACTATAGCATTTATATAGGGTACAGATATCCAATATCAGATATACTGACTCCTGAAGCATGCAATTTTGTTGCCGAAACACGATTCCGTGTCAAGTCTGTATATGCTTTTGATATCTGCTCGATAAATGTGTTGCAACCCACCTCTGGATCACATCGTTTATTTGATTGGCCTACATCCCTTCCCGGTTCCTTTGTTTTCTGTGGCTTCAACTCCATAGGGAAGTTATCCTGTCCATTGGAGTGTGATGATTATTTTATGAAGATACTTAGGCACATCTGTTTCCTTTATAAAATAGATGCAGTACATGCACCTGTGTGCCTTTCCTGCTTAGGTGCCATGTTACAGAATTACCCCCAAAAGCAAAGAAAAAAATATAGAAAACCCTATGCAGCCGAAGAAATGTGGCACAGTGTCTCAGCTAAACACTGGTGATAAATTATATGTTAATGAAATCTTTTTCTTCCTTTATTTTTCTGTAGGCTTTTACAAGTGGGTTGAGAAAGTACTTGCACTATTACCGTGCATGCGTCTTGTCCACACCTCCGTCTTTAACTCTTTTAGCTCTCGGCTTCTTGTTCCGAAAATTAGGGCGTCAGTTAAGGTAAATCTTCATTTAATGTGTATTCATTTGGTCCTAATACTACAGAGAGTATGATATTCCGCTGATCATGGATCACCTAACACTGAATAGCACCCACGAATATAACATTCAAAGTTGTTGTTATTAAAGTTCCTTTATCATAAATTAGTAGACGGTAAACAAAGTGTACCTCTTGGTATAATTGAAGTTACTTTCTACAGTGCCAAATGGCTTACTGTCCCTTGTATGCGGAGAGCTTCTGTAAAGGGAAGGGGAAGGAGGGGAAGGAAAGGGAATGGGACTTGATGTACCACCTTTCTGTGTTTTTTGCAACTACATTCATACTTATTTTGTACCTGGGACAATGGAGGGTTAAGTGACTGCCCAGAGTCACAAGGAACTGCAGTGGGAATTGAACCCAGTTCCCCAGGATCAAAGTCCGCTGCACTAACCACTTGGCTACTCCTTCACTCCGCTTTAAGCCTGTCTTTTTAATCTTTTATCTCACTTTATGCTCCCTAGTCATACGTTGCAACATCCGTTTTCATGACTACAAGATTAAAATTGGCTTTTGTTTATGCCCGCAGTGCCTTTGATTTTCAAATGGAAGCATATTTTGTAGATTTTTGCTTCTGTCTTGCAAAATCTAATGAGTGTTTAAGTATTGTCTCCTATGCTTTGTTAGCACTTCTGCTCAAGGGAAAGCATTCAGTTTTGTCACCAGTGGAGTATGGGATCATTATTGTGGTGGTGGGTTTTGGTATGGGTCGGAGGGAGGCCAGATTTGGCACTTGAGTAGTGTGAGTGTCAGAAGAGAGGCGCTTAAGGTTACAGCCTTGAGCATTGAAGAAGGCATTCCATTGTGTTCCAGCTTAACTACAGGCTTTTGATTGCTTGGCAAGATATTCCATGACTAAACTCTGGAAAGCCTTTTGTGCTGTTTGGACCTAAAAAAAAATGACTTTAAGTAACTGTCTATGCTTACATAATTTTGTGGTAGGTATTTAGCTGAACTATGTGGCATCGGAGCAGCTGGTGTTGGAGTAAACCGAGGAAACAATGCATCATTCCCAACCGTGAGTGTTATTTTCTGTTTAAGTTGATTATTCAACTGTAGGAATCATTTTTATGGTGCAGTAGAATACATAAAGGGCCATATTTTAGAAACATATGAAGCTATTATGTTTGCTGCTGAATATCCAGATAACTTTGGGCTTGCTATTTGTGCTGACCCCTTATCTGCACAAATTTAGTCTCATAGGACTAAATTCTATAAACTACGCCCAAAAAATAGCACTTAGTGCTATTCTGTAAATGGCGCTTAAAGTTAAGTGCCCTTTTTAGAATAACGCCAGGAACCACAACTACATTTAGGCACGACTATTTACACCAACGGAAATGTGGTGTAAATCCCTGCACCTAAATTAGGCATGGATCCCCTTTATTCTATAGCATGCATACATTAAAGGAAAGCCTCCTATCTGCTCATGACGCTCCTGTGGCTGTGCCCCCTTTTTTGGATGTACATGTGTAAATTTTGATTAAATCCAATTAGCACCAGTACTTGCTCATTAAAATCTGTTATCGGTGCTAATTGGCTCGTTAGTCAATTAAATTGTGCACGTGCGCAATTTTTAGTGACTTTATAGAATTTGCGGAATAGTTCTCAATATGGCACTGTCTGGCTCAATACGTTAGCTCACCCTTGCAGACATCCAGCTGCACAAAGTTACCCCCATAAGAGGGGATATTTTTAAAGGGGGGCAGTTCTACTTCCATAAATCTTTGGAAGATCAACTTTCAACTGTCCACATATACAGATTGTTGAAAGATAAGTTTCGGACTCTTTGGACAACCAGGATTCTCTACCCCATGGGTGTCAAACTGCAGTTAGGAAGGTCACAAACCAATCTGTTTTTCCAGATATTTGTAATAAATATTGTAAGGGGTCCCCTCACCCCTGAGCAGACCTTACCCTACGACGTACCAGATCTGCAACAGTAGCTATCACGACAAGTTTTACCTTGGGAGAGGTGCTCTTACACATAAACAAAAGAACCTCGTCTTTCTCCCTCAAAGAAAAAGGAAAGATAATTTGTATATGGTGTACAATTATGTGGTTAGAGCAGAGAAAAGATATTACACTTTGGACTGGAATTATTTAAGTTTTTATTACTTAAAATAAAGTTTGAAAGCAAAATATCAAAGGTTTAAAATAAATTCAGCTTATTGAGAACACTTCCAAACTACTTCAGAATAGTATACCATTCTAACAAACTCCAGCTTTGCTGGTGTTACAAGAAATGATTTATTTTGGGGAAAATAGCTCTAGAGCAACTCGCCACTGTTTATAATTTAAGAGCAGGTGCTGTATTTATAAGTTTTAGGATATTAATTTCTCCACCAATCACCAAAGGTGATAATTGCAATAAATTAAATAAATTAAGTATCAGAACACAAAGAGACCGTATTTAGCTTCAAAAAGGTTGATTTAATATACAACTGCACACGAGAGGTAGGTTTTAAGAGATCTTTACAGGTAATCTGTGCATAAAAATAGAACAAAGTAGCAGGTAGGTTAACTTACAAGTCCTTGTTACAAGCATGCTGTGGTCCAGCTGATTGATGAGCACATGTTTCAGGAGCAAGGCATCAGCAGACCCCAAAGAGAGCAGCAGGTCCCAAGAGGAGGCAGGTTTCAAGAGCAGGAGGCAGGTTTCAAGAGGAGGCAGGTTTCAAGAGGAGAAGCCAGGTTTCAAGAGGAGGCAGGTCCCAAGAGCGCGAGCTGGGCTGTTTCCAGGCCTTTTATAATGTTAGCAGAGAAGCATGGTGTGTGCATGTCCTGGATATTTTGCAAGGCATTATGGTTGATGTAGTCTGTTCACATGACCACATTATAAGTCCTTCTTTCTGCAGATGTCCTGACGTCCATTTGTCTGATAGATGATGGGAGGGGCAGGTATACCTTTGACAAACAAATGTCCTGTTTATGGTTTCCCTGAGTTATTCAGGTGCCCACCTTAGTCATGCCTTTGTTAGGTGGGAGGGCAGAGGAAGCTCTTTTGTGTTTGTTAAGTGTTTGTAATTAACTATCCCTGCTCTCAGAAGTTCCCAGAAAAAGGAATGGAGAGAGAGAGGCTTGAAATGAAACTATTCTCTCTTCTGCAGTGTCAAATATATATTTTTAAAAGATACACAAATATATTGGTGTATATATAATCCAGCAAATATGCTACGTATTTCAGTAATAAACTGATACCATTACATTGGCATTCTTTCCCCAGGTGACTTCTGCTTTTTAACTTATTTATATAAATGATCGAGAAATGGGAATAACTAGCGAGGTAATTAAATTTTCTGATGACACAAAGTTATTCAAAGCTGTTAAATCACAAGAGGATTGTTAAAAATTGCAAGAGGACTGGGAGCCTGGGTATCTAAACGGCAGATGACTTTTAATGTGAGCAAGTGCAAAGTGATGCATGTGGGAAAGAGGAACCCAAACCCATAGTTAAGTGATGCAAAGTTCCACATTAGGAGTCACTGCCCAGGAAAAGGATCTAGGTGTCATCATGGATGATACGTTGAAACCCTCTGCTGAATGTTCAGCGGCAGCTAAGAAAGCAATATGAGGAAAGGCTAAAGCAGCTAGGGCTCTTCAGCTTGGGGACGAGATGACTGAGGGGAGATATTATAGAGGTATATAAAATACTGAATGGAGTGGAACAGGTACTACTATTACTACAAATCATTTCTGTAGTGCTACCAGTCGTAGGTAGATGTGGATCGCTTGTTTAATCTTTCCAAAAATACTATGACTAGGGGGCACGCAAAGAAGCTACTAAGTAGTAAATTTAAAACAAATTGGAGAAAATATTTCTTCACTGAACGAGTAATTAAAAGGAATTCATTGCCTGAGAATGTGGTAAAATCAAGTTAGCTTAGCAGAGTTTAAAAAAAGGTTTGGATAATTTCCTAAAAGAAAAGTCCATAAGCCATTATTAAGTTGGACTTGGGAGAATCCACTGCATATTCTAGGATAAGCAGCATACAATCTCATAAATCATGTGATTTTCCCGTAAACTAGCACCATTAGGTTGCCTTCTACCATATATGGATTGTTCCTGTATTCTATCAGTCTCTCCTGATGGGAGTTCACGTGCAAAATCGGTACCTATTTCTAGTCAGTTATCTGTTCTGTGTGCTCAGTCAGAACAATACCCTTGTGTCCTCTCGCTGTCTCTCTCCACAAATGCAACATACTGGTAGGCTTCACTGTGTTCTCAGTCCCTTAGCAACTATCAAGGTTACATCCACCTTATATGAAAAACATACTCAGCTGCAAACATATGTTATGAAGTGTCAGTTCTCAGCTCCTGAGAAGGCAATGATTGTTACACAAGATGCTGAGTTAGTAGGCTAACTTGTGAGAACCAAACTGACTGTACTGGCCTTAGGCCTAGCCCTTAGTCATAGGCCAAGCATAGGAAGGCATATACACCCTCTATCTCAATAGAAGACTATGGACTTTTCCTCCAGGAACTTGTCCAAACCTTTTTTAAACCCAGATGTGTTAACTGCCGTTACTGCTTCCTCCAGTAACATGTAAATGTTAGTTCCTAGTTTATAGAATTGCTCTTAACTGCCTAGTCACCCAGCCAAAGAACTCAATGAGATGTATTGAATCGGGCTACCTTTATTGTATCTGTGCTGTCTGGAACAATATAATCTGCATGGGTTATAGAAAATTCTGGTATACATTACTGACTGTATTTATTTAAAACATTACATCTACAATTTTTTATTTTATTTTATTTTTGCAGGGAGTCAAATTGCTTTCATATCTTTATAAAGAGGCTCTAGAAAACTGCAGTAATGAACATTATATGGTTTTGCTGTCACTGTTAAAAACTAGCTGTGAGCCATATACCAGGTAAGTCCTCACTATGTTTTTTTGCAGACCCAGTATTTCTTACATGGCAAGGAGCATGTTGTGTTTTTGATCAAAGAATTACTTTTCTTGAATTGTTCAGTAAACTCCTTATATAATTAAAAAGAATTGTCCTAGCTCACTACTGAAAACTCTTTTCTTTTTTTTCTTCTTTTTTTTTTGTTCCTCGCTACAGGTTTGTATATGATTGGGTATACAGTGGATTTTTCAAAGATACTTATGGAGAATTTATGATTCAGGTGAATGAGGATTATCTTCACTTTAGAGGTAATTTCTGGTAAAATATGTTGTGGTTTTATAATTTCTTGTAACGTGAATGGGGGTACGCAGAACTGTGGAAACTTGTTTTTTATTTAAAGATATGAGAATTTATTTAAGTAAGTTCTCTAGGACTACTGTTGGTCTGGAATTGGTATGCCTTCCTTCTTATGGCTTTGTCTCTCTGGTTCCTAGTAAAAGAAAGGTAGACGGTTCCAGTAAATATAATATAATATAATATAATCATTCTAGAGGCAGAACAGGGAAAAATAAAAACCAGCACCTTGAAAATAAACCAGAAGCTCCACTCAGAGCTAATGTAACCTACTTTCCAACATGTATTATGGTTGGGATACAAAATACAAAGCAACTAAATAGCATATTTGAGCGCATGTACTTTCTTTAAAAAGTACCCCTTCCTGATCCTTGTATCATCCCCCTGTATGCCCTGAAATTTGATGTGACTCAGATGCAAAACCAGCGTGTCATTATGTAGTACAATTGTGTATGTGTATTCTCTTGTATTATCCTTGTAGACCCCTCAACATTTGCTGAAAACTTGTCCTGGATTGGATTTAAAAGCAAAATGCAGTTAGGTGGTAAAAAAGCTTGTACGTATTTTTGGATCCCCTAATTATCTTCAAGATATGTAGTTAAAATTTATTTTTGGCTTGGCATGTGACCCACATTATATTAGTGGTCAACAATTACGTCTTGTCAATTAATATGTCTTCCCTTATGTAGCCTGAAAATTTGGTGTGTCTCAGATGGAAAAGCTAAAAGTTATTAGGTTCTTCAGCAATCCATATTGAACGGCAGCTCAAGATGGCAGCAGCAGCTTTTTCAGGAGAAACTAAAAAAGAAAGACTGCCAATCAGCTGCCAATCAGCAAAGCAGCTCCAAAGCAGATTACCAATCACATTAAAACACTCTTGGTTTAAATATGGAGGTTGACTAGTCTTATTAATCTAATTGGAATCTCTTTATTGCCTTAGATCATGACTGTTTTTTTTTTTTTAATTCTAAAGCTTATCTCTGTTCCCCCTTCATGGATAAGAAATGACATGATCTATAATTCACACACACAAACACAGTGAAGGAGACAAAAAGGATATTCAGACAATGCTTTAAAAAGTTCAAGTATTTATTACATCCAAGATTCAGTACAAGCTGCGTTTCAGCCTCTTGGCCTGCTTCTGGAATCTACAAACAATCACAAAATGACAAAAAACAATCCAATAAAATTAAAAGCTAAAACCACATAGGGAAAAAGAGAAAAATAACTAGTAAATGTAATATACTTCTGAAGGAGATACATGTTTTTACTGCATCTAAAACTGTGTTGGCACAACTTTAGAAGCAATCAGCTGTTCCACCTCTTGGGACTGTTTTTAAGAAAGTGGATTATTATTGTGTGATGTCCCAACTTACAGCTTACAAATACAGTCGTTTTATATCTTACCACAAGATATGGGACATTTATATGATTTGGAGGGTTGCTGCTCGGTCCTCTTAGACTTTATTTCCCTTTCTTTCATTTTTGCATTGGTTTACTATCATTGTGCAGGTTGGGGGGGCAGTTAGAAAATCACCCACACCCTTTTGGAATACACCTTTTGGAATATAGGCTAAAATTACAAAAAAAAGCTTGAAAATGTGAAATTTGCTATTCTGTTGGTATTCTTAATTTGTCAATAGTCCTTAATTTCAGGCCCATAAAATGCAACTTGAGTGTCGTGTTTGATGGCATGCCTTTGTGTTTTACCTTGTAGATAAACGGTACTGGACCCAGGGCTATATTTTGGCCTCAGAGGAAGTAGAAGATTTTGTTCCAGTGTTTCTGAAGCATCTTGCTAATGAGATCTATATGTGTGGAAAAACCATAAACTTATTAAAATTGTGCTGTCCCAAGGTATATACCTCAAAAATTTGAGAAGTGTAGAAACTTATTTAAATATGTAAGCCCATTTGTAAAGGGTCTTAAAATATTAGGATCTCTAGAAGGCAATTTTCAAGAGCCATTAATCTGTGTAAATGGTTACTTAAGTGGATAAGAGGGCTATCTGAAAATTGCTCATCCTGCATGTGAGTAAAAAAAACATGCATAGGGTTAAATACAATTTTGTAGAGATGGGGGAGGAAACAACATCCATAGTTGTGTATTCCAAAACCATGTCATGGATAAAGTACTCACAGAAAAAAACAGATGGATACTTTTTCCCTTGAGCAGTTTTCAAAAGGAAAGTATGTATGAACTTTCCATTTGTGAATTGTTACAAAATCTATGGGGAAAAATAGCTGTGGTTTTAGCATCAAAATGCAGAATTTTGAAAATTGCCTCCATAAAGGCAAAAGGCAGTTTGAATGATTTAATCTGACCCCTGGGTATGAAGGATATAGGCTTCCCCTGACCTCCCTGAATTATAAACAAAACAAAGCTTTGAATATACCATACTCTGCAATTTTTGCAGGAATCATTGGGTTTCCCGAAGGTTAGCCATTCAGCAAATTAAGATCAGTGACCTTGCCATGATTCCACCCTCTAGTTTGTTCAGAGGCATTTCACCTTACTTTGGCATGTTCATTTTCTTCATGAGCATTCAACCATGTTGACCCTTTTGATCATACACTGTATGCTGTTACACAGAAATGAGACATCTGGAATCTGTTTGGATGAGGAAAATAACTGGTACTCATCTTTTCCTTATCCTTGCCAGACCAGTCGATGAGTGAGCTGTGTCTAGCATTAGATGCATAACTTTGAACTTGGGTGTACAGTTGCATGCATTTGAGTCCTTAACGCTCTGGATAAAAAGAAAGGATTGGTATGCCCACAGAAGTTGATCTTGTCTAATTTTTATTTTAATAGGATAATAATTCAAGTATATATAGAGTGATTGTAGATTCTACTGCTCTATAATTGAGTTTAGGAGCTAAGATGAAATGCCCTTATGAAGATACTTCAAGCAAATCCATAAGTAGAGTAATTCCAGACTCTACACTGCATGAGCAGCGCTTTGATTGAATCAATGGAGTCCTTGATTTTGAGGTGTTGCTCTTGTTCCAAGATATCAATTAAATCTAACTTACAGTATGACAGCAAATATAGTCCAAAGGGTCCATTTAGTCTGCTCATTTCTTCTCTGTATTACAATCACACAGAGCCCGCCTTTGTCATAGCCAAGGATCCTATGTGTTTCATGAATTTTTGACTTCTGTGTGAAACCCTTAAAGTCAGCTTCCAGATCTTGCACATTGTCCTTGAGTCTTCTAATAAATGGTGTCTTTTTTTGGCAGCATTACATTTGCTGGTCCGATATCCCTGTCCCACGGATATCTGTAACATTCTCTCTTGAGGAGCTGAAGGAAATGGAAAAAGATTGTGCAACCTATGTAGGAAGAATGGAGAGAATTGCTCGCTACAGCGCCATCAGCAGGGAAAAAAAGGTATTTACCTTTATAGAACACATAGACAAACATGGTTTAATGGGACAGAGTCAGCATGGGTTCAGCCAAGGGAAGTCTTGCCTCACCAATTTGCTTCACTTCTTTGAAGGCGTGATTAAACATGGTGGATAAAGGTGAGCCGGTTGATATATCTAGATTTTCAGAAAGCTTTTGATAAAGTTCCTTTTGAGACTCCTGAGAAAATTAAAGTGTCATGGGACAGGAGGCAAGGTTCTGGTGTGGATTAGGAATTGGTTATTGGACGCAAAAGAGGGTAGGGTTAAATGGTCATTTCTCTCAATGGAGGAGGATGAACAGTGGAATGCCACAGGGATCAGTACTGGGGTCGGTGCTATTTAACATATTTGTAAATGATACGGAAATCAGTACTGGGACTGGTGCTATTTAACATATTTATAAATGGTATGGAAATCGAAACAACAAGTGAGGTGATTAAATTTGCAGATGACACAAAACTATTCAAGGTTGTTAAAACATGTGCGGACTGTGAAATATTGCAGGAAGACCTTAGGAAATTGGAAAACTGGGCATCCAAATGGCAGATGACATTTAAAGTGGACAAATGCAAGGTGATGCACATTGGAAAGAATAATCCAAATCATAGTGACCTTGGGGGTCATCACTGGTGTCGTAGATAATACGCTGAAATCTTCTGCTCAGTGTGTGGCAGCAGCCAAAAAAGTAAACAGGATGCTAGGAATTATTAGGAAAGGGATGGTGAGTAACACCAAAAATACTATAATGCCTCTGTATTGCTCCATGATGCAACTGCACCTTGAGTACTGAGTACAGTTCTGGTCACCGTATCTCAAAAATATATAGCGGAATTAGAAAAGGTTCAAAGAAGAGCGACCAAAATGATAAAGGGGATGAAACTCCTCTCGTATGAGGAAAGGTTAAAGAGGTTAGAACTCTTTAGCTTGGAAAAGAGACGGATGAGGGTAGATATGATTGAGGTCTACAAAATCCTGAGTCGTGTAGAATGAGTAGAAGTAAATCGATTTTTTACTCATTCTAAAAGTACAAAGACTGAGGGACACTCAAGGAAGTTACACAGAAATACTTTTAGAATAAATAGGAGGAAATATTTTTTCGGTCAACGAATAGTTAATCTTTGGAACTCTTTGCCTGAGGAGGTGGTAACAGCGGTTAGCGTATCTGGGTTTAAAAAAGTTCCTGGAGGAAAAGTCCATAGTCTGCTATTGAGAGAGACATGGGAAGCAACTGCTTGCCCTGGGATTTGTAGCATGGAATGTTGCCACAATTTGGGTTTCTGACAGATCTTGTGACCTGGCCTTGCCACTGTTGGAAACAGGATACTGAGCTAGATGGACCATTGGTCTGACCCAGTATCGGTGACGTTCCTAGGGGGGCTGACACCCGGGGCGGATCGCCGATGCGCCCCGCCCCCCGGGTGCAGCGCCCCCCCCCCCCCGGAACAGCGCGACGCCCCCCCCACTGGCGAAACAACCCCCCCCCCGGGTGCACGCCGCTGGCGGGGGGGGGCGGTGCCGCGCGCCTGCTGGCTCTTCGTTTTCATGCTCCCTTTGCCCCGGAACAGAATCCTGTTCCGGGGCAAAGGGAGCATGAAAACGAAGAGCCGACAGGTGCGCGGCACCCCCCCCCCCCCCCCAGCGGCGTGCACCCGGGGCGGACCGCCCCCTCCTTGGTACGCCACTGCCCAGTATGGCTACTCTTATGTTCTTTTATTCAACTATAGTTCTTGGAGATTTAGGGGTCCTTTGTAAAAGACCCCCTTAATTAACTATATTATTCATACAGTAATGTATAAGATACTGTGGAAATGTTTATAATTGCTTAATGTAATTAAAAGTAAAAACAAAACACAAACATATAATTCCATTATGTAGCTTCCCACAATTCCAGAACCTGTGGGCATAGCTGTCTCCATCAACCAGCAGGTGGAGACAGAGAATTTAAAACTAAGCTGAGACATATCTCTCTTGGCATCCAGTCCAGTTCCTTAGTATTTTCTATCTCCAGCAAGTGGATGGTCACATTTTTCAGCCTCCAGTTTTGAGTGAATTGCTCTTGGTCCAGTTGGTCAACTGGTTCCCAGTTGAGCTTTGTGGGTGGCTTGAGTCTGCAGAGTTATATCTGGAGGTCTTCAGATCAATGTCTCTGGTGCCCTGTGAATTTACTTCTTCCCTCCCTTCACCTGTTACCTGTGGAACTCTCCTTTTCTAGCACAACAATCCTAAAATAGTGGGAAAATGTGAGATACAAATGCAGCAAATAATAATAATAAAAGAAAAAAAAAGGAAGGAAAGACATTTACTGGAGAGCATGGGACAGAATATCAGTCTGATCCTTTCTTACATGTGCAAATGGGAGAGTTAGAAAATTAAAGCTCCTATAAGTTTTAACACAGTTATAGTTGACACCAATATTTTTCTGTTAGAACTTCATCATTAATCTATACATTTTTCTATCATAGAATTTGCAAATGGAAATTGCCAAGCAGGAATTAATCATTCAGGCCCAAGAAGAAGTGACCAAAGCACTGGAAACCTTTAAAGGTGGGATCTTATTATTTCTTCTAAGGAAATGTGCAGATTTTTGATTGTTTAAGTCAAATCATTTCTTCTCAACTAAATACAGACCAAAAAATGTCCGAGAAAATGGCCTTGGAAGCTAAGAAGCGAGAACAGTTCCAGAAACTGAAAGATCAGTTTGAAAAAGATCAAGAGGTGAGTCTCCTGCTTAATTTGTACATCACAGGGAAGCAACCCCTTTTAAAAGGACCAGTTTCTTGTTGATTCATATCATGTGATACCAGAGCAGCTTAAGCATAAAAACAACTGTAAAAAAAACCTAAGTTTTTTATTCTCCATGCCTTGTTAAGTCTCCTGCTTTCTTTTCACTTAGCGTCGGCTTGCAGCAAAACAAGAAGAAATTGATGATGATTTCAGCTATGCTAGGGAGCTGCGTGAAAGGGAGAAGCGACTGAAAGCCTTAGAAGAGGAGTTAGAAAGAAAGGCAAGGTATACTGTGAAGTTTACCCTGGCTGTAATGAGCAACAGAACCTGTTTTTATTCATCTGAAGGTTTTGTAGTTGTTTGGGAGCTTATTTGTATTACTTTCTTGGTTTTAACTGGGGAAATGAGCCACCAGAAGAACTAGCTGCCATTTTAGAAAACGTTTGCTTGGCTCAGATTTACATTGATTGGCTATTCCTAACCTCTTAATTTCCATAAATGTGTTCTAGTGCAATGTCTTTTTGGATCCTACAGGCTGTGTTTGAATCAGTGGCATAGCTACGGGTGAGCACAGGCCCACTCATTCTTGGCTCAGGCCCACCAGAAAAGATCAGTGGCAGGCCTCTGCTCTCCCCCCCCCCCCCCCCCCCCCCCCCCCAGATTTGGCATTCCCCTCCTGTGGCCCAGTAGCTTCCCCTCCCTCTCTTGTCTACCTCTGCACCTTCTCTGGCGCATCAGTAATGCATTTCTGCTGCCAGCGTTGGCCCCGCAGGCTTTTTGACATCCCTTCCTATTTCCTGGATTCAGGCAGAGGTAAGCCTGCAAGGCTGACCCAGACAACAAAGGTGCATTCCTGTTGCACTGCTGAAGATTGAGGTAGACTGGGGTAGATCACTTGTCTCCTTAAAGAGCCATCTTTGACACCAGTACAATTTAATCTTCCAATTAGACCAGCACAATCATTCCATTACTTGGGTGTAGTAATTAATTAATTCTTTGCTGACCTTCAAGCACCAAATCTTCCAAGTAGTTAGGGTTTTTTACTGGCTCTGCCGCATACGCTCCATTCAAAAGTACTTGAGTTTTTCTTCTCTGCATACACTCATCCACGCTTCTATCATCTCTAGATTCAAATATTGTAACACCGTTTATGTAGGTATTTCACAGGTTCATTTGTGACAACTTCAGTTGCTTCAGAATTCAGCAGTATGTCTTTTTCAAACACAAAAATTTGATCATGTTACCCCATTATTTTTTCACTGGCTGCCAATAAAATACCGAGTTTGAATCAGACTACTTGTCCTCACCCATAAGGTTTTGCATACTGTTTCTCCTGTTTACCTTTCTATCTCAGTTATCCCCTTCACACTAACTCATTCACTTTGTTCCCTGGATGCCCATTGGTTGGTCCTGCCCCCACCTAAGAGTGCCCACTGTGAGTCTACAAGGTCTTCTGCATTTTTTTTATCTTGTCCTATACTCATGGAACAATTTACCACCTATCGTTAGAGCCAAACTTTCCTTCCCCCAGTTTAAATCATTCCTGAAGGCCCATTATTTCCAAATAGCCTTCAACACTTTTTCTGAGTAGCCTTACAGCTATTGTCTGATGTGGTACTGCTGAGTTATAGCCTTTCTATATTGTCTGTGCTTGGTATGAATGCGTTCTTTCCTATTATTGTACTTCCTTTTTTTTATGTTAATGGAATTTATCCTTTTTATGTAAACTGCCTTGGCCTTTTGATAGTAAATTGTCAAATTTTAAATAAACAATAAACAACAGCAACAATTCAAAATGTCATTCTAGTCACTGGTATAAAACTGTAGTTTACTTACAATGGCTTAATATATTTTTCTTAGGCAAGAAATGATTGAACACTATAGCAAATTGTCAGAAGAGGCAGCTCGCAAGGAACAGAAAGCGTTGTGGAAAATACAGAGGCACAAACTGGAAACAGCACGTATCAACTTCCTGATGGCAGAAGAAAAACATATTCAGGTATTATTATCCCCTGCACCAATTTTCCCCCTACATAGTAACTCGCTCAACAGTATGTCGGACAAACGGGATTCCTCACTGGTTAAGGGCTGGAAGCCATCTCCCCTAAGCCACAGGCCAGTTCCCAAGTTTCTTTCTTTTTAAACATCAACATAAATCTTGTTTGAAGAATTTTACATAGTAACGTGCTAAAGGGAATTTGTTTTGTTTTTTAATAAATTTCTAGGCTTTGCTTGAACAATTTCCAAAGGAGAATTACAGGGAAACACTGGATGTTCTTCCACGTTCCAAGAAACAAGGCGTAATGACTAATATTTCTGTTGTAGACGGTGTAAGTTCTCAGGTTGGTTTCCTTCTTCTTGCTGTCACCATGTGAACTTTTCACCCTGTCATGTTATACATTTTCCATTACTGACCCCACCTCCTGTTGCAGAGCCTGTTGACTGCTTAACCTGTTTCTTTATGTGAAACTTGTTTTAGTCTTTGGGTTTGATATAGATGACTGGAAGCCAACAAAGATTCTCAACCTCCAGAAACAATTCATATGAAGTTCCTCTGTTTTGGTCCTACTGGTTTCTTGACAGAAATTACCTTGTGCTGGAGAGAACAAAATACAGAATGGTCTCACTGAAACTGTCCAGTAGCGTTATTCCATTTATTGCAGATGATAGAGATTTTTCAGGGCAGTTACAAGCAATGTATACACAAACCCCCAAATTCTATAATCTTGCAGTAGTAATTCCCGTGCAACAAATGCAACAAAACCCATAGGAATTGAATGAGCTTCATGGAATCACTACTGCAGCTTAGTAAAAGGTTCCCTTAAGTGTGCAAAGCTGCACGTTCAAGTTATAGAATAGTATTAGTTATGCATGTAGCTTAATTGCTTAACTAGCTGCTAATTGCTGTTAACCAATAAGCTTTAAATGGTGTTGGTGCTAATTGGCACTAATTTGCAGTTATTTATTTAACTGTCCTTAAAACTTCTAATACCTGTTCACCAAACAAGTATAGTATTATTCAGTTAATGTCAACCTTAAAACTGTCAGAATTTATGCTAAATGGAGGGAGAAAAGCCTCACAACATTGATGAATGCTATTATTGTGTAATTAAATTTGCTGATGACACAAAGTTATTCAAAGTCGTTAAATCGCGACAGGATTGTGAAAAATTACAAGAGGACCTTACGAGACTGGGAGACTGGGCGGCTAAATGGCAGATGATGTTTAATGTGAGCAAGTGCAAGGTGATGCATGTGGGAAAAAAGAACCCGAATTATAGCTACGTCATGCAAGGTTCCACGTTAGGAGTTACGGACCAAGAAAGGGATCTGGGTGTCGTCGTCGATAACGCACTGAAACCTTCTGCTCAGTGTGCTGCTGCGGCTAAGAAAGCAAATAGAATGTTGGGTATTATTAGGAAAGGTATGGAAAACAGGTGTGAGGATGTTATAATGCCGTTGTATCGCTCCATGGTGCAACCGCACCTTGAGTATTGTGTTCAATTCTGGTCGCCGCATCTCAAGAAAGATATAGTAGAATTGGAAAAGGTGCAGCGAAGGGCGACTAAAATGATAGCGGGGATGGGACGACTTCCCTATGAAGAAAGACTAAGGAGGCTAGGGCTATACAACTTGGAGAAGAGACGGCTGAGGGGAGACATGATAGAGGTATATAAAATAATGAATGGAGTGGAACAGGTGGATGTGAAGCATCTGTTCACGCTTTCCAAAAATACTAGGACTAGGGGGCATGCGATGAAACTACAGTGTAGTAAATTTAAAACAAATCGGAGAAAATGTTTCTTCACCCAACGTGTAATTAAACTCTGGAATTCGTTGCCGGAGAAAGTGGTGAAGGCGGTTAGCTTAGCAGAGTTTTAAAAGGGGTTGGACGGTTTCCTAAAGGACAAGTCCATAAACCGCTACTAAACGGACTTGGAAAAATCCAAAATTCCAGGAATAACATGTATAGAATGTTTGTACGTTTGGGAAGCTTGCCAGGTGCCCTTGGCCTGGATTGGCCGCTGTCGTGGACAGGATGCTGGGCTCAATGGACCCTTGGTCTTTTCCCAGTATGGCATTACTTATGTACTTACTTATGTACCTCAATGTATCAATCATTGGCTTTAATTAAAAAAAAAAAACCTCCGAACATTTTAAATTTCTGCATCAATTCAATTCAGCTAGGTTGAAACTGGCCACCGTTTCATGGTGCCTGATCCCGCTGCTTCAGGGGGTAATGACCTTCAGAATGTGTTTAAAGGTTCAAAGTCAACATTCTGAAGGTCATTACCCCCTGAAGCAGCGGGATCAGGCACCATGAAACGGTGGCCAGCGTCGACCTCGCTGAATTGAATTGATGCAGAAGTTAAGTGATTTTTTTTTTTTAAGAAAATTCTTTTTTTTTTAAATTATAAAAATCAATAAATTTGAATTAAAATGTTCAGAGGTTTTTATTAAAGCCAATGATTGACAGATTGATGTGCACACAATAATAGCACCAATGTTCTGAGGCTTTTTTTCCTTCATTTAGCATAAATTCTGAGAGTTTTTAAGGTGACAGTATCTGAACTATACTACACTTGTTTGGTGAAGATGTATTAGAATTTTTGTGGTTATTTACGTCACCCCTCTGGTTTGATATTTAACTATCCTTAGTATTCTACAAATTGTGAACGCAAATCCAAAGCGTGGACCTGGGAGGGGGGCATAGGCAGGTTACAGAAGACTAACAGTTATGTGACCTAACTGATGAGTTAGGCGCGAACATTTACAACAGCCTTTCTGCTGGCATTAGTTCTTGCACCTGTGGACTTATGCTAGTATTCTATCATGGCAATTCCGTACATAATTGCCGGTATAGAATTCACGCTTAGTTACTGGGATATTGCATTCTAACCTTAGGTGACCTATAGAGAATTACCCCCAAAATGAATAACTTTAACTTTGGTTAATTAATATCTTTAACTTTGGGTTTCCTGGGGAGTTTTTGCACTTCTAATGTGTGCGTTAAAGTAGTTGTTTTTTCAGTAGTTAGTTATACTGTTATATTTCAGCTGCCCCAGATTCAGGTCAGCTCTCAGAAGCTCCTTTTATGGAGGGTTATTGTGTTCTTATACTGCCTTTTCAAACTTTGTAAGTAATCCTGAAAATGTGATGGGTCAGAGAGAGAGCTACACAAAGGGATTTATCCGGAAAGAAAAAAAATTCAGCTTAGAGTAATCAAAATGTCCTTTAAAAAAAATAAAGTAATACTGTTCGAATGTGATGTGTTTTTGTTTTTTTAAAGGCACAAGCTCCTGAAACTTCATCTGCAGATGACAATGTTTGTAGAGCAGATACTGAATTTGGACTGGAAAGTGTGCCTCATACTGATGATTTATTAACATTGGTACCATCAGAAAGTGCCTACTCCCCTTTGAATTCAGAACAGTGTGATGCAGATAGCACTCACCGGTCCCCCCAGTCCACTCTTTGCCTGCTTGATGTGAATATTGAGGATTTTTTACCCAAGTTAAAACAAGAAGAAGAGCATATTGAAACCGACATGCAGAATTCTGCAGTAGAGAATGCACTGAAGGATATCGAGTCTGACCTTTCTCGGGCTACAGAAACAAGTGAGAGTCAACCTATTATGCAAGACATAAATCAAGAAGTCACAGATGCACAATCCAATCAACAAGATGAGTATGACTTTAAAACTGTGCTTAGGCCATCTGTCTTTTCACAAGCAACTCAAGCGCACGTAAGAGTTGGAGAAAATGTTTTTGAGGTGCAATCTGCAAGACCTCGATGGAATATTCATGGGCACTCCTCTGATGCAAGCATTAAAATAGGCACGTATGTTCCAGAGGCAGAACTTGTACAGCCACAAGCAAGCCAGTATGGACACTCCTCAGATTCACACATCAAGGTTGGAGAATACTCCTCAGATGTTGAACCCAGCAGGCCGCGATGGAATCTCCATGGGCACGTTTCTGCATCACATATTAAAGTTGGGGAATACACTTCCAATGTGGAGCCATCAAAGCCCAGGTGGAATGTTCATGGAGGTGCATCACATTCCCATATTCAGATTGGTGAAAATATGTCTGATGTGGAGCCTTCAAGACCTAGATGGAACATCCACGGGCATGTATCTGATGCAAATATCAAAATTGGCAAAAATGTATCTGACGTTGAATCATCTAGACCTCGCTGGAACATTCATGGGCATGCTTCACAGTCCCATATTAAAATTGGAGAACTGGTTTCTGATCCAGAGACTTTAAAACCTCGGTGGAGTCCCTTTGGCCATGTATCACAGTCCAGCATCAAAATTGGTGATTGTACACCTTCTTTGGAAGTGGATCTGAAACCACATGATAAAACACGTTCAGGTTCCTGGGCTGACTCTACTGTTCAAGATTTGCTGTACTCTGACAAATCAACTCCTGTCGATGAAACCACCAGCAGCAGTAAAGCAACCGAGTATGTGGAGGCCCATCTGCTTTCTAATAAAGACGGTAAAGAGCAAGAGGATGACAAACAAGGTCAGAATAAGAGAGAGTCATCAAGTAAAGATGGTTTGGGCAGTTTGTCAATTGGGACTTCCTCCATCACTTTCATTCATGCTTCCCTGGGATGGGAGAGGCAGGAAAATGTTTTTAGGTCACTGTAGAGCTAAAACCTACTCTGTACAGGTCACAGCAGTTGATATGTTGCTCTGGGTTATCTTGGTTGCATCGGTTTCCTGCAGTGTATCTATAGGAAGGTTAAAATATATTGAAAAAACAAGGATTGCCTGTGTATAATGCTTGAAAAGTACTGCCTTAGTCATGTTCTCCTAAGCAACATATATTTTTGTACGGTTTGTCTTCTGATCATTCTAGAAAATGATATAAAGGCAGGGGAAAGAGTCCAAAGTAAAGAATTTTGATTGC
Organism: Microcaecilia unicolor; assembly: GCF_901765095.1. Classification (NCBI taxonomy): domain Eukaryota; kingdom Metazoa; phylum Chordata; class Amphibia; order Gymnophiona; family Siphonopidae; genus Microcaecilia; species Microcaecilia unicolor. Next base: position 90,736 of record NW_021963145.1, on the reverse strand, counting down.
TTTCCCCTCTACACTTCCAGTAGAGAAAATTGCCCCTCAAATGTAGTTACATATATTTAAATTAGTCTATTTGGCTATTGAATTCCACCCTTTTATGGCCATCACATCTCATAATTTTAGTCGACATATTTTCCAAATCTAGTATTTTAAAACATACATCTGATAAGTTCTTAATACGCTAAGAAACTTAAATCAGGTTTTGTATCCCTCTGTAAGGAGAAAAATGGTATATTGGCAGTTGACTTGAGATTGTTGAGAGGTCCAAGAAGAAATCAGTATATGGAGGGTTACAAAATCTGTTTTGTTTCCTTGGTATATTAAGAACTAATTAGATGCATGTTATGAAGCATTAGATTTGCAAAACGAGTATACAGTTGCGAGATGTGATAGCCAGACTGATTACATTAAATAAATATAACTATATTTGTGGAACAGTTTTCAAAAGTAAACATTTTGATGTAAAATCCATGGGTACTTCTATCTGTTAGCTTTTCAGAGAGATAATGTGCATGTGCTTTCCCCTCCCCTAAACAGATCATAGAGAAAAGAACCTTCAGAGATTTGCATTAGCTTTTTCTTCTAATGCATGATCCCTGAAAACCAGCACACATAGGGGTCCTTTTACAAAGGCGCGCTGAACAATGGCTTGCGGTAATGTAGGCGTCGTGTTTTGGGTGTGCGCCGATCCATTTTTAGCGCACCTGTAAAAAAGGGATTTTTTTTTTTGCCGAAAATGGACATGCGGCAAAATCAAAATTGGCACACGTCCATTTTGGGTCTGAGACCTTACCGCCAGCCATTGACCTAGTGGTAAAGAATCTGGGCGGTAATGACCTATGCGCGTCAAATGCCACTTGGCATGCGTCCGTTACGCGCGCCCAAAAATAAAAAATATTTTTTTGGACACGCGTATCGGATGCGCCCCAAAAATGAAATTACCGCAAGAGCCACATGGTAGTTGGGTGGTAACTCCATTTTGGCACACGTTAGGCGCACGTTGATGCTTACGCGGCTTAGTAAAAGGGCCCCATTGTTTTGGAAATAGCTAACAATGTGTGTGTAGCTTTCTTCCTACCCTGGGGATTCCTCCACAATAATATTCCGGTAAAAGTAGGCATGGAGAACAGGTTTTCAGAGATTTACCCAAGTAAATTGGCTGGTTGAAAATTGCTCACCCTGTAAGTAGGTAAAAGGATGTGATTGTTGCTGCTGCATTGTAGTGGAGGCCTTACCAGGGTGGATTTAGGTTGGCAGGGAAAGGGAATGGGACTTGATAATACCACCTTTCTGTGGTTTTTTGCAACTATATTCAAAGTGGTTTACATAGTGTATACAGAAAGATATGTTCTCTAATTGTAGACTTTTCAAAACTGCATGTATTCTTGTTGAAAATAACCATAGAAAAGGGTAGTGAAAATTTTCAATGGATGGTTTTTCCTTAGGTAGTTTTTCAAAAGTGAATATATACACTTTTTTTTTCACTTTAATAAGTACTTATGAACTTTTCAGCAATACCAGTAGTTTGCAAGTTGTCCCCTTAAAGCAGTTCTCAACCCAGTCCTTGGGAAACATATTTATTTTATACACATATTACAGGTATTCCTGGGGGCATAGTTGCAATGTGCATAGATATTTTATAAAATACTACTGCCAGAATTCTGTGCGACTTCGGCGCGCAGAATTTGCATAGAATTCCATATTTTTGTGCAGAATCTACGCTCCGACTGGCCTCCCCAACCCGCGGTAAAGGCTTACTTGGTTCCCCTGATTCCCCAAGCCTTGGTCCCGGTGCCACCACCATTGCCTCCCCCCCCCCACCCCCCAGCCTTGGTCCCACCACCGCTGCCCCCACCCTCCCGAGCCTACCTGAGTATGTCCGGGTGGTCTGCAAGCCTTGTTGGGGGCAGGAAAGAACCCCACTCTTTCCTGCCCTCTGCCGCTGCTCTGAGACAGTGCTGCCACTTTTTCCAAATGGCCGCCAAGATTTCAAGCAGTTATCTCGTGAGGCTGCTTCAGGAAGTCTCAGTGGACTTTTGGAAAAAGCGGCGGCACTGGCCCAGGGCAGCAGCAGTGGGCAGGAAAAAGTGGGATTCTTTGCTGCCCCGAAGGGGTACTCCCCTGCAGCTCCTCCTGTTGTTATGTTATACAAGCTTATTGTCCACAAATACCAATATATAGTTCATTGTGGATCACATATCATAGGTGAGTGTAGGGGCAACTGAAAAGAAAATGTGGAGGGAGGGATGGAGCTGTTAAAAAAAAAAGCGGATGCTATATGATTGTTGTGGGGGGGGCTGTAAAAAAAGGTGGATGCTGTGGAGCGGAAGGGGCTGTAAAAACAAAAAGCTGGATGCTATGTGTGGGTGTGTAGAGGAAAGGGCTGTAAAAAAAAAGTGGGTGCTATGTGTGAGTGCAGGGAGGGGGGCTGGAAAAAATATGGTTGGGGGAGGCACGGGAGGGAGGCAGAAGGCGGGCAGCATGCGATTATTAATCATGATTACATTTTTAAATTATGATTAATAATGTGTTCATCGTGGAATTAACCACGGTTAACATGCAGCCCTAGTAACATAGTAGATGACGGCAGAAAAAGACCTGCACGGTCCATCCAGTCTGCCCAACAAGATAAATTCATATGTTCTACTTTTTATTTGTACCTGTCCTCTTCAGGGCACAGACCGTATAAGTCTGGCCAGCACTATCCCCGCCTCCCAACCACCAGCCCCGCCTCCCACCACCAGCTCTGGCACAGACCGTATAAGTCTGCCCAACACTATCTCCGCCTCCCAACCACCAGCCCCGCCTCCCACCACTGGCTCTGGCACAGACCGTATAAGTCTGCCCATCACTATCCCCACCTCCCAACTACCAGTCCCGCCTCCCACCACCAGCTCTGGCACAGACCGTATAAGTCTGCCCAGCACTATCCCCGCCTCCCAACCAGCCCTGCCTCCCACCACCGGCTCTGGCACAGACCGTATAAGTCTGCCCAGCACTATCCTCGCCTCCCAACCACTAGCTCCGCCTCCCACCACCGGTTCTGCCACCTAAACTTGGCTAAGCTCCCAAGGATACATTCCTTCTGAACAGGATTCCTACATTCCTTCTGAACTTTTTGTGTGAGATGATAGTATCTGTTTCTCAGTCATAATTGCTTTAGCAGAGACAATCTCCTTAGTACACAGCTTGTTGGTTCCTATTGTCAAGTTTCACACCTTGGCCTAGTTTTCAGCACACTTTTGGTGAATGCAGTGGGATTTATTTACACTCTGTGGTTCATGGTTAACTTGCCTGAAAATGAGTTGTACACTTCAGTTGAAATTACAGAATGATTTCAGATTGGACATGTTTTCTGTCATCTGACATCTTGCTCTCGGTGTGTTGCTTAGTTTTATATTGCAGTAGGAAATGTGTTCTAAACAACTCTGTCTGACAAGAGACCCACAGATGAGTAGTAAGCCTGCTTGATTTATAGAAGATTTTCCTAATATTTCATTATTGTTTTAATTTACAGTGCCAACAAGTCTTGAGAGCAAGGACCATTCTTCTTGTCCTTTGCAAAATCTGCAGGTAAAATGTGATTACAGACCTTTATCAAAGAATCTCTGCCACATTAGCTGTCCTGAAAAGTTGATAGTTCCATAGTTGAAACTCCTTGATAGCAGAAGTATTTTATTGTTTTGATCAGAGTTTTAGGTTGTAGATCAAAACAAAATATATTGCTTGCATGATATTAGATAGTTTTTTTTTTTACCCAACAGATAATATGATGTGTTTATTTTGTATAAGTGATTATTTTATTGTTTTGTTTATTGTACTTAGTTGTAAGCTATATTTTTGTTATTCTTCATATGTTTTTACTGTAAACTGCCTAGGATTGTAGATGATGCGGGTAATATATATATATATATATATATATATATATATATATATATATATATATATATATAATTTACTTGTGTGGCTTATATTGGAACAGATAACACAGGCATTTAGTTCAAGATGTAGTGAAGTTAAATCTAAGGGGTAGAAATTCCTCCAGACCAGTTCAGATGTGTGGGATTGCTCATTCCTGCCAGCAGATGGAGACCGAGAGCTATTAGCTTCAAAGTAACTTAAGTGTCCTGGCAGTCTGCAGCCCGCAGCCAGCCAGTATTTCTCAGTCTCCAACAGATGGTAGGTATGTATATGTCCTAATCTAGCTCTATGTTATATATTACATTAGCAGTGTTTTTTTTTTCTCTGCTGCTACTCTGCTTTGAGGTGCACAGGTGTCTTAATACTGGATAATCCTGTTGGTTTAATAAGTTAGCACAACATTTAAAATAAGGCTTAAACCCTTCAGACTTTTAATGGCAGTTTAAGAGGGTGAGGTGAGAGAGTGAACTGAAGTCAAAGTTAGTGTAATTTTCATTTTTGAAATGCCTTTTAAGCAGATTAGCAGAAGAGGTGAGGTATGCTTATGCATTCCCTTCCTTGCCCAGTGCAGGGATTCCCAGCAGAAGGTATATCAGCATATCCATTATAGGTAAAAGTCTATCATACTGAAACACATACTTTTGAGAACTTGTTTGGCTGGGTTACAAAGAGCTAAGACTTGCAGGACTGCACCTACTTCCCCAAGTGCTGGGCATGTCCTGTAAGAATGAATTAATGAAACTGCTAGTTCTACATCACCACAATTTTTATTTTAATAAGTACTAGGAGTAATAGGTTAAAGAGTACTCTAGGGAAAGGCTTGTATGTGGTGGTGTGATCTAGCTGCTGTTCCCTCCATGTGCTGCCAGAACCAGAATGTAGGAGAAGGGGTAGGGGAGAGGTGAAGTTATGGCAGCCATTTGAACAATCCCATTTCTGCAAGACCCCAGAAACAAGATTGTTCACGAATAGGCGGAGTAGACGATGTCAGTATATAGTTTTACATTTTAAAAGTTGCAGCTTCTTTTTTTAGAATTTGTGTTTAAATATAAAGTAAACGAACCAATTCTTTTAGCATAATTGCTCTGTTCATTTTCAGAGTGATGAAAAGAATATTTTAGAAGGACCTTCTCCAGCTTGTTTTGAGCATGCAGCAGCAGAGTCTGCTAACCCTGAGATAATCCCTTCTGGTACTGAAGAGAAGGTGGAGGAAGATGGTGATGTGTGGGAGAATGAGCAAGCTTATGTGAAGAGCTTGTCAGAAAAGTACTGTCTTGAAAAGTATCAGGATAACTATGATTTAATGTGTGAGTACTTCAAGTATGGAGTGTTTTTGATGCAACTGATTAGAACAGTATTTTTGTTAATATAGCAACCAGAAAGATAATGAGATTCTTGTTCGTCCATTTCACGCAGAAACAGAAGTGTGCGTTAGTTCTAGAAAGTTATAAAATGCGGATTCAATTTAGATTACCCTTCAGACTTTTAATGGCAATGAAGTGTTTGCATAGGAGTCAGCTCCCAGTAATGAGCACATTCTTTGTGTCCAGGGAGGGGGGGGGGGTAATTTCCATTGGGTTTAGCACCCCCAGTCATTTTGAAAAGTTGGCTCCTATGATTGTTTATAGGAAGAAAGTTAGATATTAACACCTTTGATTTATCAGCTATGTCTACCTCCTAATATTGGAAGTGCTGGGGACCTGTTTTAGATAAACATTTCCAAAATTAGGTGGAGACGGTTACTAAGGTTCTGTCTTTTGCTCAGGATTAAGGTACAGGCAAACTTGACACATACGTAGGACCCAAATATGATTCAGTCTGGACCTACATAAGTACATAAGTAATGCCACACTGGGAAAAGACCAAAAGTCCATCGAGCCCAGCATCCTGTCCACGACAGCGGCTAATCCAGGCCAAGGGCACCTTGCGAGCTTCCCAAACGTACAGACATTCTATACATGTTATTCCTGGAATTGTGGATTTTTCCCAAGTCCATTTAGTAGTGGTTTATGGACTTGTCCTTTAGGAAACCGTCTAACCCCTTTTTAAACTTTGCCATGCTAACCACCTTCACCATGTTCTCCTGCAACGAATTCCAGAGTTTAATTTTGTTGGGTGAAGAAATATTTTCTCCAATTTGTTTTAAATTTACTACATTCAGCGCACCTGTAAAAAAAATGCCTTATTTGGGGGCCGAAAATGGATGTGCGGCAAAATGAAAATTGGTGCTCGTCCATTTTGAGTCTGATACCTTACTGCCAGCCATTGACTTAGCTGTAAGGTCTCACACATTAACCGGGCAGTAATGGTCAACATGTGTCTAAATGCTGATTACTGTCCGTGCTCAAGAAAATAAAAATATTTTATGACACACGTCAAAAATGAAATTATCGCCTGGGCCATGCGGTAGCCGGGCGGTGACTATGTGGCTTAGTAAAAGGGCCCCTTAACCAGCTATGTTTCACCACCCCCATATACCTGGACATGACCTGGCATTGAATTTCTGTGGATAAAGCCAGTGGTGGTTAGAAAAATCAGCTGAATATCAGGCCCTACAGACCTCAAGACTGGGGCCTCACTGAGTAGTGGTATGAGGGGCCAGAACTCAAGTTGGGAACAAAGAAGAAGGCACTAACCTGCCTGCCTGTATTTCTTGTAGATTTTCATAAACAAATTGCTGTTTCAGTTCATATTAATGAAAGTCTCTCTTGTCCACACTTAACACATACTGCATCTCACAAAATGTCTATAAATAATCTTTTATCTTTTAATTTTCTGATTGTAGCTGAACCTCCAGTCTTAAATCTTTTGCACCATGTAATGCCCAGACCGCTTTCTCTCCCTGGGGATCCTCATCTCCAGTCAGCAATGGACGTAACAGCTGTGCAACTGACCGAGCTCCTGTCTCTGCCTGTGCTGATGAAGTATTCTGTCACTGCTCCGTTGGTGTCTCAGTAAGTGTTTCTGCGCCTCTGTATGGCCTTTGGGTTCCAAGTATTCATAGCGGCTTCTTCAGTTTGCACTATGGTTTGTTGTGTGGGGTAGGGGGATTTCTTGACTGTACCCAGACAGTATTGCTGTTCCTATTTGTACTTAATGTATAACTTTTGCTACTTAGTGTATAACCTTTAGATTGTAAGCTACCTACACTGACTACATAGTTTGTAACCTTTAGATTGTAAGCTCTCCTGAGCAGGGACTGTCCTTCCCCATGTTAAACTTGTACAGCGCTGCGTAACCCTGGCAGCACTATAGAAATGCTAAGTAGTAGTAGTATTTGGCTTATTCCACTGCAGACTGTAGGCAGAAGAATTTCCTTTTGGGTGATTTTAAAAAAATCACAGGGATCCTGAAACACCTATACATGTGTTAGCCCTATATTCTTCATAATAAGCTGTTCAACACTATCTCACAAAAGGTAGTTCTCTATATAGGTTAATATGAACAATCAGAAAGTAAGCACAAGCATTCACTTATAGCTTTCAACTTATGACGTCCAAAAGTTATGCCTCCAATCCTGATCGACCCAAAGATTTTCTTAAATATATTATTATATTTTATTCTTCCAAAATCCTAATAATGCCCATAGTATCCATAGCAGTTTCTTAATTTATAAAAAACTTTTAATGTATAGGGAACTTATCTCAATCCAAATGCTGCCGCTCAGGCACTGAAAAGCCTTTTGTGTGACAGTGTTGAATTCTTGGGTAGTTTTAGCGACTATAGTCAGGATCTGACCACAGCTATATTTTTTCAGTTTTTTCATAACAAGTTGTGACATATTCGGGGTAATTTTATAAGGGACTTGAATGTGTTAAACCGTGTTTTATTTACTTGGCTAAACACCTATAAAGTTGTTCTGGGGACACAGACACACAGAATGAAATTTTATAAGAAGCGTCCAGTTTAAGAAGGCAATAGTGAGATGGACATAGGGAAGCCACTGCTTGCCCTGGGATTTGTAGCATGGAATGTTGTTGCTAATTGGGTGTCTGCCAGGTACTTGTGACCTGGATTGGCCACTGTTGGAAGCAGGATACTAGGCTGACCCATTATGGCTATTCTTATGTTCTTAGGTGCTTACTTCAGTGCTGTTATAAAGACACAGAAGTGCCTATATAATAGTAATAAAGCTAGCATAAGTGGCGGAAATTGCACTTACAATGTAGGCACAGACAGTTACACCTGATCAAGAGCAGGTGTAAATGGCTGTATCTAGATTATTTTATGATTTTTATATGGGTACCTGTGAACTCCACCCCTGTATACACCTGCTGGCAAAGTACATGCCATTATGTCAACTGGCATACTTTCACACCAATCAGAAATTTATATCAGGCCATGTATGCTTGAAAATGACTTTATACAATTATCTCCTTAATGCTTGCTTTTTTTACCCATTAGCTTCTTAATTCCATGACTGGCACATAAGTGGCAATTGTGCGACCACTTATAGAATAGATTCAGCTAGTTAATTATCATTAAGTACCAGTAATTGGCACTAACAAATACTAATTGTCACTAATTTGTAGTTATGCTATGCAGATAACTGACTTACATCCCCTATTCTAGAAACTTACCCTTAGATTCTATATAGCGCGCCTAGAGATCTGCGCATAAATCCAAGTGGATTTTGTAGCAACGCGCATAACAAGCTAACCAGCGCTGCCAACTGATAACAGCACTTACACAATAATGAGCATTAATTAGAATTTACTGCATAACTCGCTAAGCATATTGTGTAACGAAGTGCGTCGAACTTATAACGCATGCAGGCAGAAAGGGAGTGGTTATGGGTGGGGGAATGGGCATTCCCAAATTTACGCGTGTTGTTATAGAATATGGCCTAGGCCATGTAAATCTACACACAGGGACTTACACCACATATTCATTGGTGTAAACGGATGCGCATAGTTTTAGGCACTAAGGTATCAACTAAGTGTATTATATATACCGCACCTAAATCTAGATGCCACTTATAGAATATCCGCACCGATTTTTTAGGTGCCATATATAGAATCTCCCCCTTAGCGCCTAATTTCTATGGTGCACATCTACAAAGGGACATGGGCAGGTCAAGCAATTATGCACTAAGTTTATGGAATATTGTCAGTTACATGCGTAATGGCCTGTATTTAGGCGTGAGCATTTACACCCGCCATTGTCACGGTGTAAGTGCTAGTGACTAAAGTTAGGTGCTAAAATGCCAACTTGTTTTAGTATTCTATAATGGCAATTATTATAGGTGTATTTTCCAAAATAGAATTTGCAGTTACCTCCGGATTCTGTGTGGTGTGACCGAAATTGTTTGTTCAAGTCCAGTCATATTCTGGATTTTCATGCACAGTTTAATTAACAAGCCAGTCGATGCCGATAATTGCCACTTAAGCAATTATTGATACTCAACGTGTAATTAAACTCTGGAATTTGTTGCCAGAGAATGTGGTAAAGGCGGTTGGCTTAGCGGAGTTTAAAAAAGGTTTGGACGGCTTCCTAAAGGAAAAGTCCATAGACCATTATTAAATGGACTTGGGGAAAATCCACTATTTCTGGGATAAGCAGTATAAAATGTTTTGTACTGTTTTGGGATCTTGCCAGGTATTTGTGACCTGGATTGGCCACTATTTGAAACAGGATGCTGGGCTTGATGGACCTTTGATCTTTCCCAGTATGGCAATACTTATGTACTAATTAGAATTTACGAGTACAACTTGGTAGGCATATTTTGTAAAGTGGTGCACATAAATTCAAATGCGCTGCCAAAAAAGGGGACGTGGCCATGGGCATTCCGAAAATCTACACAAACGGTTATAGAATACACCTGCTCTGCGCCTATCTTAGTCACCAGTATTTACACCAAGTTTTACTTGGCGTAAATGGATGCGCCTAGAGTTAGGTGCAGGCATGGTCGCTAGGCATATTCTATAAACTGGCTAGATGTATACTATAAGTCATGCCTAAGTCTAGGCACGGTTTACAGAATACGCCTAGGCAGAATTATTTTCAGCGCTGATTTTTCAGGCACCATATATAGAATCTAGTCCTAAGCGCCTAACTTTAGACAACCTTCATTGAATTACCTCCTATATGCTTAGGCATTCCTGAAAGAAACAAATAGAGCAGGGATGCGATTGGCCCTTTTGTGTATGTGTGTGTTATAAAATTTACACATATGCTTGTTCTGACACGTTAAAGCAGATCTAAATGTGCATGCCTACTTTCTGTGGGGTAATTTTATAAAAGCCCATGTGATTTCCCCATCTAGATCCCCTTTAAAAAAAAGTATTCTCAATATGGTTATTTAAATAAATAGAAACATTCATGTTCTATGTTATAAAAAGGTATTCCATTATTTTGTAGTTTACTGTTTCTGTAATCTTTTTTTGTGTTTTCTTTTTGTTCTGTTTTTTTGCATTTTGTTTTATTTTTGGCTTTTCTGTTAGGTTTTCCTGTCTCACGATCTGCTATGCACTGCCTTTTAAGGTCCCTGTAAAGGGGCCAAGGCAGGATTCTATCATACGAATGTTAAGTACAGAGGTTCTGCTGTTAGAAGTAGAAAGATTATCTACTTAGACTTGGATTGTCAGGACTCAGCTTTGTAAGGCTAAGGTTTTTCCGAGCAGTATAAGTCAATGGTTCCCAACCCCACCCTGTTGATTCCACAGCCACTCAGGTGCTCAGACTGTCCATAGTGAGTATGCATGAGCTTAATATACATACTTGGGACAACCACTGTATGCAAATTAATCTCATGTATATTCACTGTGGATATCCTCAAAACCCAAGTGGCTGCTTTGTTTTAGGACAGACTTGGGAACCTCTTTGTAAGTTACATTTCAAGGAGAACTAAGGAGAAACGGTCAGTCAAGAACATCCCTTTGACGGCGCTTACCTTGAAGTGATGGTATAAACCCGCTCCCTGAATTCAGCTGCTTATTTTTCTGGGATCCCTGATGAAATATGAGTGCGATGTGATATCTTCTTCTCCACATACATATATTTTGTGTGTTGTGCAAACATAAATCTTTCGTTTTATCTTGACTATTTGATTTGTGTAAGAAAAAAATCAAAACAATTTTTCTATTCTAAGTGTGTCCCTTGTGAACCAAGCCATTGTGGATTACTATTTTGTGGAGCTGAACATGGAGAAGCACTTTGAAGCTCTCCAGCATTTCTTGTTGATGGAAGATGGAGAGTTTGCCCAGTCTCTCAGTGACCTGCTCTTCGATAAGGTACAAAATACTTTTCTTCACCTCACATCTTGACAAATAATTATCACGACTGAAGCTTTCCAGGCTCCCAAGGTTGAAGTCCTTCTTGCATTTTAGCCAAGCATTTGACAAGTGCCCCTCACTTTTTTGCACCATGTGAACTTGGATAGCATTGGTTTATAATAAATGCGTTTGGGTATTTTGGTTTGTGTTATTCTTTTGGATTTTTACGTGTTTGGAAAACTGAGAAACTTGTCTTCTGAAGACCACCATTCGGCTAGACTGCCCTTTGAGACAAGTAGCCATTCTGTGAAGATTTCCCATATTTTTTTGGATCAGTGGGAGAAGCAGGATCTGGATTCCCTGGTTCTCAGCCCACTGAGCTAACCACCATGGGGATAATTCTCAAAAGTACATTCTGATGCTTGTGTCTTTATTTTGAGCAATGTATGACTTTGTCATGATAATGTGTTTGTTTTAATCTTTTTATTGTGTGTGTTGCTTTGTGATCCATCTAGTTGTAGGCAGAATAACATTTTTTTAAATGAATAAGATAAAGTTAGGCCCTAGGATAAAACACACTAGCCCGATATTCAGAGCACGGGAGATAGCTGGGCTGTCTCCCGCAGTCTACACTGAACCCGGATATTCAGTGCTGGGCCATTTTCAGTGACCTGCATTGAATACCTGGGGGTTTTCGGCCGGTTTGAAGATAACCAGCTTTGTCGATATTCAGATATAGCTGGTTATCTTTAAACTGGCCAAAGATATACCAGGGTTTGACGCGGCCAAATATGACTGCCAAACCCAGTTTAAAATCGGTGGATAGCCAGTTATATCACATGATATAACCGATTATCCTCTAACCATGGATATTGAACGGAGGATAGCCAGTTATCCCCCGTTGAATGTTGACGGATAGACGGTTAAGCAGTATTTAACCGGCCAGCATCCGTTCTGACCAGTTAAATAGCGCTAAATATTGGGCGGACTAAGTGCAAATTCAATACTGGTAGTTACGCGCATAATTGCCAAGACAGAATACTAGCATGCCTAATGAGGTGCAAGCACTTATTCCAGCTAAATAGCTGGTATAAATGCACCTTCCTCAGCAATCCTCCAGACCGTTCAAGACGCTTGGGTTATGCACTCCTACCAGCAGAGGGAGACTGAGAACACTAAAACTTCTTATATAAGTAGCCTGTGCAGACCTAACCTGTATTTTCTCAGTCTCAGCAGAAGGTAGATGTGTGCAGCCTGTGCAGTGTACTCAGTCTGGTAGGCCCGTTTGGGGTTTCTAGGTTGGGTTGTAAATGTTAGAGAACCCACACTTGGATCTCTATTACAGGATAGTATTCTAAAAATTGCACATTCTAGTGCTAGTCAGGCCCCTGACACGCTCATGCCCCTTCTAGGTTGACGCCCCCTTGCAGTTGCACATGATGGATTTAGGGTGCACAGTTTTATAGAATACTGCCTAACAATTGACTTACCAAATATTTATGGGCCTCACATAAACTGAGTGTTTTAATTCAAAAAAAATCTAACGGCTAATTTTTTTGAAGAAGAATAAACTATAGCTATGAGAATATTTGTTGATCCCTACTATTCTTTAGGGTAGCCATGTACCCTTTAATTCTGTAAACTTGAACACGCTATTTTATGCTTGGTGAGCAAGGGGTCCTTTTACTAAGGTGCACTGAAAAATGGCCTGCGGTAGTGTAGGCGCGTATTTTGGGCATGCACTGCTCCACTTTTCAGCACACCTGTAAAATATGCCTTTTTAAAATTTTTACCGAAAACGGACATGCGGCAAAATCAAAATTGGCGCGCATCCATTTTGGGCCTGAGACCTTCCCGCCAGCCATTGACGTAGCGGTAAAGTCTCATGCGGTAACCGGGCGGTAATGACCTGCGTGCATCAAATGCCACTTGGCGTACGTCTGATACGCGTGTCCGAAAATAAAAATTATTTTTTGGACGCGCACCAAAAATAAAATTACCGCAAGAGTCACGCAGTAGCCAGGTGGTAACTCCATTTTGACGCGCATTGGGCGTGCGTAGACGCTATGCAGCTTAGTAAAAGGGCCCCCCCAAATTGCACATGCAAGTTGAAGGTCATGGTTCAAGGTTTTGTTTGTTTGATTACCACTTAAGGCAATGCCATCAAAGCGGGATACAATCAAAAATAACTCAATAGAGGGAAAGGAACTCTATTCTGCTAAAAGCAGTAGGAAAGAATTCAGAAAAGGAGAAAGTGAGTAGAGAGAAAAGAAAGGTAGCTATGTTGCTTCATACACAGGTCCCGAGGGAGAAAGCTGTCCATATCCAGAAACCAGAGTCATAGCCCATATGCCAAATGAAACAGGTGGGTTTTCTGCGTAATTTTAAACCTGGGGAGCATGTCCTCTGTGCATAATGGTAATGGGAGGGTGTTCTACAGGGAGGGCTCTGCTATGCTAAATATCAGTTTCCAGAATGTACACGCCCTAGAGGAAGTGTCAAATGAGAAATCAAAAAAGTTGGGAAGCCCACATGCAAAATCTTGAATATCAGTAACAGAGTTTTGTATATGATCTGATATTCCACTGGGAGTCAGTGTTCAGCGCACAGCAGTGGGGTCACATGGTCAAATTTACCAGTGTTAGAAAGCAGCTTCACTGCAATGTTTTGAATCATCTGTAGCTGCTTGGTCTCTCTGTCTGATACCCCTCAAGAGAACATTACAGTAGTCTATGGGAGTAATGACCAAAACATTTAGCAAAATGCAGAGCGCATCTTGATTGAGCAGATGTTAAATTGATCTAATTAAAGTGGAGGAGTGGCCTAGTGGTTAGAGCACCGGTCTTGCAATCTAGAGGTGGCCGGTTCAAATCCTGCTGCTGCTCCTTGAGATCTTGGGCAAGTCACTTAACCCTTCATTGCCTCAGGTACAAACTTAGATTGTGAGTCCTCCTGGGACAGAGAAATATCCAATGTACCTGAATGTAACTCACCTTGAGCTACTACTGAAAAAGGTGTGAGCAAATCTAAATAAATAATACATTGTAAAAAAGCAAGACAATGTGTGAGACATGCGAATGAAAAGTGAGAGGTTAGAGTCCAGTACCAGCCCTAATACTTTGATGGTATCACTACCCTGGAGAGTAGCTGTCTCCTCCTGAAGTGTTGGGAGTGCAGTCAGGTGATGACATGTCTTCTGAATATTAAGCTCAAGCTTATGTGATCTAAGCCACATATAAAAGTTTTTCTGTGGGTGAAACAGCATTTTACCACAGAAATAGGTGCTTATAACATTGCCCACAGGTTTGAGTTTGTGCTATAAACAAGTACTTTATGCATGGTATGGGCATTCTCAGTTACAAAACCTGCACATACGTGTTAAAGTATGTGCATGTCTGCACATAATTAGGCAGATCATTTGTGCCTTCCTCAAAGCTGGTGTATAAGTCTGTGCGAATTTTCCAGAGGTTTATTTTGTAATTTCACATGGGTACATGTCAACTTTTTAAAAATAGGTTCTGCCTGTACCCCTATGTGCCTTCACATCCTAAGTTCTCTGTTATAATATTACCTTTCACATAGCAAATAGAAACATACCTTAGTGATTAGATCATCAACAGCATCTACTAAGAGTAGATGCAAAGCCGTTGGTGTACAGGTGTGATGATAGTCTGCCTGCTGGTTGTGCTAGATAATGCCTAATGCATACAGTAGAGCCGGGGCTGCTGGTTCATTTCCACTGCAATGGCAGGCAATATCTTTTATTGCCATAAGCCAGAAGTCGATTATCTCCACAGAGGGAGCCAACAATCCACCTTTAGAGAGTAAACAAATTACAGTAGAGTGTCTGATTGGGTAATAATTGTCAAAGATGCAACAAAAACTATGCCTAAGGCACAAGTTAACTTTTTAAAAGGAGGAGAAGACCTTGGCGGTCCTGGCTCACAACACAGTTGTCACTGTAATTGACTTTGTGACAGATTTTAGATGCTGCCTGTGGGACTCTCATTCATCACTCAAAAACCTATTTTTCTTTTTATGCTAGTGAAAATGTTCCTGTGCAAAGATCGATCAAATCACATATATTTTAAAATGCTTATTATAGTCCCAAGGTTAAATAGCACTTTAAGTAATCCATTAAGTCCCAACAGAGGTCTCTGTTTCATCCTCTGGATTTATCAGGAGGCAAAAACGTGTTTTTGTTGCAAGATATGCCACAATGCGATTAGGAGTACATGATGGATTTTGTCTCCTGACAAAACCAGAGGATGTAAGAGAGGCCCCTTTCAAGACTTAATGGATTATTTAAAGATAAGTTCTCTTTAACCATAGAGCAACTAGGATCTATAGTATTGTTCCAGGAAGTTAATTGGACAGATTAGATGATTTGTATAGTCCTTATAGCAACAGAGAACATGATAGCAGATAACTGTAGTGATCACTGAAAGACAGATATCAAAGAAAAAGCTGAGCACCAAAGTCGGGGCCTAAGACTGGAAATCAACACTGAATACCTAACTTACTTCTCCAACCTGCCCCCAGCCCTGTTCCTACTCACTCTTTTAACCTCCTAAATGTAGATGCTTGGGGAGTGCTTAAATCTTTTGAATATCAATCTGTAAGGTATGAAGTTGATCTGTGTAGAAAAATAATTGATGGTTTACAGTTTATTTGATTTTTGTTTTTAAAGCTTGGATTGGGACAGACACCAGGTGAGCTCCTGAATCCTTTGGTTCTCAATTCAATTTTAAACAAAGCTCTACAGTATAGTCTGCATGGAGACTCCCAACTAGCTTCCAACCTCTCATTCGCATTGAAGTACCTCCCTGAGGTGTTTAAACCTAATGCACCAGATGCCTTGAGCTGCTTGGAGCTTCATTATAAGGTTAGTAACTGATAATCATCTTTTCTCTGCCTCAACCTAGGCAGAGTTTTGCTTTCAGCGTTTATAAAAATGGACTGTACTTATGGAATACAGCTGTTGATTTCTTACTAAAAATATGTTAAAAGAAAAATGAGAAAGCTGGGAATAAAAGACAGGTCAGGAGAGAGTAATGCGATAGCTCTTCCTTTGTCTAGGTTGATTGGCCTCTGAACATTGTCATCACAGAAAGTTGCATGAGTAAATACAGCAAGATCTTCTCCTTCCTGCTGCAGCTGAAGCACATGGTGTGGACACTGAAGGACATCTGGTTCCATTTAAAACGCTCCGGTAAGAGAGAGAAGACATCCACTACATACCTCATTCTGTCTGCATGCTTCTGTGGACTTAACACAAGTTTATACATTTTTTGTTAATGTGTGAATGTTACATTCATTTTAAAAATCATGTCCTATTTAATAAAACACACCTCCAAAGTTCTAACCTGCCTGGGACCGTGGCTCCCTCCAAGGTGGTCTGCTAGGCAGGCTAGAACTCACTGACGTCAGTGATGTCAGTGACAGCTGATTCCAAGGGAAGGGGAGGAGTAGGGAAACAAGCTTCGCGTGTTTCCCTACTCCTCCCCCTGCCTGGGAATCAGCTGTCAGTGCGCCGCTCCCTGCCACTTCGGAGCAAGTGGCAGAGAGCAGGGCAACACAGACACCCCCCCCTCGCCACATCACCAAACCACCCCCCCCCCCACCTGACGAACATCAACACCCCGGCCAGGCAGGGGGAGGCGTAGGGAAACACACAAAGCGTGTTTCCCTACTCCTCTCCCTGCCTACGAAACAGCTCTCAGTGCCCCCCCCTCAGCGCAACACCCAAGCCCCTCGGCATCACCCAAGCTCCCATCTCCCCTCGGCTTATTACACAAGCCCCTCCCCCGATGCATCACACAAGCCCATACCCACCCCTCCCTCGGCCACACCAACCCCCTCGCCACCCGCAGCCGCCAATACTAACACTGTCCAGCGGCTGCTGCTTCTCCTGTTGAGCAGCAGCGGCCTGGACAAAAAGAAAAAAGCAAAAAAACATTTCAGACCTCAAACAGTGCTCCGTAGACAGCCAGCTGGCATTGGCTGTCGTCTCTGCAGCCGCTCCTCCTCTCCCCTGTGATGTCGCTGCGCTCCTCTGGGGTCTTCCACTAGGGGCAGTGACGTGCAGGAGAGAGGAGGAGTGGCTGCAGAGACGACAGCCAATGCCAGCTGGCTGTCTACAGAGCACTGTTTGAGGTTTGAAATGTTTTTTTGCTTTTTTCTTTTTGACCAGGCCGCTGCTGCTCAACAGGAGAAGCAGCAGTGGCTGGACAGCGTTAGTATTGGCGGCTGCGGGTGGTGAGGGGGTTTATGTGCCCGAGGGGGGTAGGGGCTTGGGTGATGCACCGAGGGGGGGGTCTGGAACTCAAGAGGGAGGGAGGGTGGTGGTGGTGGGGATTACCTTGCTAGTGCCCATTTCATCTGTTTTGGAAACGGGCCTTTTTTACTAGTAATAGATAATTGATAATGTACTTAGTAGTTGCATTCCAAACACTGCAATTTCTTTAGACTTTGTGTGCATTGGCATTACTTGGTAGGGGCACCATTATCTTGCTGGCTGGTTGGTGTTGTAAAGAATACCCTGATCCATTTTAGCCTGTCATCTCCTAGTGCTGTTTTGTTGGATTAAAAAGCTTGCTTATTCATTGCAAAAGAAATGGAATGCAAGCAGAAAACGCCATTAATAATTCTCAAACCGTGTAGGGGGAAGGGATGGGAAAGGGGGAATTAGAGAGGGAGAGGGAGGAGGAGGAAGGGTATAAGAAAGGGACAAAGGGGTAAAGAAGTTAAGGGATTATAGAGGTATTATGTTTTAATGCAAAATGTTGTATGAAAAATGCATCTGTTGCTGGTTGAATAACTAATAAAAATGATTGAAACATAATTCTCAAACCGATGATAAGGCTACTCATTTAGGTTTGACACATTTCATAAAAACTGATCTCATGAGCAGTGTACCTACTAACAGAGAAATAAAGGAAATCTGAGTGAAACCTTAAACTGTATATACATGATTTGCTGACTGACTAAGAATACAGAGACAGAGTTTTTTCATTGCCTCATAGCAGCTAATACTTTATCCCATATGCAAAGGATGATTTATGGGCACTTTTTGACTGCTTAGGTTGTAGCAATTGATCTTATCAAGCCATGAATTGCTCTGTTCTCTAAAATGTTTTATAGAGCAAGAACCACTGCTGGAGCTTCATGTATTACTACAAGAGATGAAAGAAGATATTAAAGCAGTATGAGAGGAATTATCAATGTTAGCATCAGACCTCTGGGGGGAGATAAGAGAATTAGGTAATAGAGTAGAGGACTCAGAGGTGCGAATTGAGGAACATCAAGAAGCCTTTACGAGCCTAGATGCCTCCCTCTCCATGCAGCACACGAAACATATCTTACTGCTGGACAAAGTTGAAGATTTAGAGAACCGGAGCTGTCGCTCCAGTATTCGGAAATGGCAGATTATCTTAATTGCGAGCTGGTGGTGCAAACGTTTGCCAGCATGTTACTATCAGAGGAAGGTCAAGTAGTGATGCCACAGCACATTAAATTGGATAGAGCCCATCATGTGGTAAATCGCCCAAGGGCAAATCTACCCACAAACATCATTGCTTGCTTTACCAATTACAAAACCAAGGAAGCAGTCCTACAGAAAGCCAGAGCGAAAAGTCCGATAATGTGGGATACATACAGCGTGGAACTGTGTTGGGACTTGACAGTATTAACCCTATGCCACAGAGGAGAACTTAAGCCTCTAACTGCATACCTCAGGGAAAAGGGGTTGAAATATAGTTGGCAATATCCCTTTGCATTAGCCTTCTTTCTAGAGGGGAAGCGATATACACTAAAATCGCTGACTGAGGCGCAAGCACCATCTTCCCCGAATTGGCTTCTTCTTTTTCATCCTCTGTCTCAGCAGAAAAAAATCATCACAATCCAATGATCTGAAGTCACGCAGCTCTCGCCCCAAATGGCAATGGGTCGCTAAAGGCAGAAGGCGCCTGACACGTCAGGAATCAAACTCTATGTTGATAGCAGCATCTAGAACTTGAGGAATATCGTGACTGTTTTGAGGGGAAAAACTTATAAGAATCAGTAGCGGACACTTGGCTGTGCTACACGTGGAGAGTCCTCGTTTCATGGATAACGGTACTACCATTGTAGCCTGAAATTGGGCATGTTAGAGGTTTAACTAGTTGTTGTGTGAGTTGAATAGTCACATATCATGAGATCTTGTTGGAAGGTATATGATTTATTTGCACATCGGACTGCGGGCCAATTGCTTCTTCCTCATACTTGACCTTTTTGATCATGCCCATTGGGGTATGCCTTCCTGTCTTCATTGACAAATGTTTGAGGGGGGAAAGGGGGAGGGCTGGGAAGAAATTGAGGAGAGGCAATTGGGGACTTATACTAAGATTAATGGAGGGACAGATACATCAAAGTGGATTGCAGCATTGGAGGGGTCTCTGGATTAAGCTATTTGGAGGTGGAGATTTACAACTCACATAATTGCTATGCATGTCCCTTAATGTTAAGGGTTTGAATGTACCATATAAACATCAACTGTTATTTAAGGAGGCAAGGTGTTTGCAGGCAGATGGGCTCTTTATACAAGAGACTCATTTACTATCTAAATATGAATACTTACTTAAGCAAACAGTAGTTCGTTTTGCCTCTAGCCGCGTCTGCCCCAAAACTGCGGGGTGGGTATCCTGTTAGGCGAATCTCACCCTTGACAAATACGTAAAAGAATCTCAGATAAAGAGGGGCACTTTTTGATCATGGTTGTAGAACTTCGAGGGTTGGAGTTCACCCTTCTTAATTTATTTCCACCTAATCAAAATCAAGGCCTCTTTTTTTCAGCAAATGTCAGACACTTTAGCAAACAATGGCGAAGGTATGCTTTTGATAGGGGGTGATTTTAACATTCCCCTGTCAGTTGTGCAGGGATTACTGCTGGATGAATTTGCTCTTTTTCTCTGGGATTCCTGCTTGAGCTAGATGACACCTGCTGGGTCCGGGTCCCTCATCCTCCCAGCTGGGGTGGTACTGGGTCCTCTCTCCCCTTCCCCAGCCATCGTCCTTCCCTGGGTTTTTCCTAGAAGGATTGAAAAGAGGTAGACAAACAGGATAAGACAGGCACTGCTCTGTGGTGAGGGGGGAGGCTGTACACTCTCAACCAGGAAGTATTCTCTTTCTGTTTAATGCTTTTCCTTCTCTAGGCTTTTCTAGGCACTGAGGTAAGTGTTTTTTGTTTGTCTGCCCTTGTGGCATTTTGTTCTGTGGGACATGTTTTTTCACAGCCCTTTTTTTTCAGGCTTGTTTGTTTCAGTCACAGCGGCTGCACTGATACAGTCAGTGGGAAACTTTGGCAATCTATGAGCATTTTTTTTCTTCTCCTCCTGGCTGGAGGTTGCTAAGCATTGCATTGTCTTCTTGTTGCCAGTTTTTACTTTCAGCTGTACTCTCTTCCCACCTTTAGGCCTCGGTTTGTTTGTTGAATAATTGCCTGGTTCTGTTTTTCTTCCCTGGTTTGGTGGGCTTCGGGGACTGTTGAGGTTCTTCCATTGGGATGAGCCACAATCTAGTTAGTGGCAGCCCTCTGGGTGCTGTGGACAGTAATTCTTGTTTCCCTGCAACTGGTCATTTCTGTTTGCAGCCTGTTGCCCTCTGTCCTGGCTGTGATGCATTGTCACATTTCCCAAGTGTCTCATTTCTGTGAGTTGGCAATCCATTTCTCTAGGGTTCAGATACAGATATAGATCTCTGCTCCTGCTCTAACTAGGGCTGTACAATACTGTATGCTCAGAGTTTGCAGTTTTCTCTGGTTTCGGGAATCCACATAGCCACATTCCCTTGTCTTTTCCTTGTCACAGACATCCCTCTGGGAAGTTTTCCCTTGTCTCTCTTGTTAGCGCCGGCCGACTAGTTTGTCATCTGGGCTGCACAAGTCGAGAATCGCGTGTCTCCAGTGAGGTATACAGTACCTTTTCTTGTTCCAGGGACTGTCTCAGATGCTGTTGTAGCAGCATTGCAGCAGTCTCATGTCACCAGTGCCGCTAAGCATATTCATGGGTAGCATTTTTCAGTCATATGTGTAGTGCTGTCACTGTGTATTATGGCCAGTGTTTTCTTTTGCTGCACAATGGAGTTTTCTGGGATCTTTGTCCCTGAACTATGAATTCCTCTAGTTTCTGGCTATAGAACAAAATTCATGTTCTTTGTTTCTGAGCTTACTCATTCTTACGCAACTACAGCATGGAGATATACAGTGGGGGAAATAAGTATTTGATCCCTTGCTGATTTTGTAAGTTTGCCCACTGACAAAGACATGAGCAGCCCATAATTGAAGGGTAGGTTATTGGTAACAGTGAGAGATAGCACATCACAAATTAAATCCGGAAAATCACATTGTGGAAAGTATATGAATTTATTTGCATTCTGCAGAGGGAAATAAGTATTTGATCCCCCACCAACCAGTAAGAGATCTGGCCCCTACAGACCAGGTAGATGCTCCAAATCAACTCGTTACCTGCATGACAGACAGCTGTCGGCAATGGTCACCTGTATGAAAGACACCTGTCCACAGACTCAGTGAATCAGTCAGACTCTAACCTCTACAAAATGGCCAAGAGCAAGGAGCTGTCTAAGGATGTCAGGGACAAGATCATACACCTGCACAAGGCTGGAATGGGCTACAAAACCATCAGTAAGACGCTGGGCGAGAAGGAGACAACTGTTGGTGCCATAGTAAGAAAATGGAAGAAGTACAAAATGACTGTCAATCGACAAAGATCTGGGGCTCCACGCAAAATCTCACCTCGTGGGGTATCCTTGATCATGAGGAAGGTTAGAAATCAGCCTACAACTACAAGGGGGGAACTTGTCAATGATCTCAAGGCAGCTGGGACCACTGTCACCACGAAAACCATTGGTAACACATTACGACATAACGGATTGCAATCCTGCAGTGCCCGCAAGGTCCCCCTGCTCCGGAAGGCACATGTGACGGCCCGTCTGAAGTTTGCCAGTGAACACCTGGATGATGCCGAGAGTGATTGGGAGAAGGTGCTGTGGTCAGATGAGACAAAAATTGAGCTCTTTGGCATGAACTCAACTCGCCGTGTTTGGAGGAAGAGAAATGCTGCCTATGACCCAAAGAACACCGTCCCCACTGTCAAGCATGGAGGTGGAAATGTTATGTTTTGGGGGTGTTTCTCTGCTAAAGGCACAGGACTACTTCACCGCATCAATGGGAGAATGGATGGGGCCATGTACCGTACAATTCTGAGTGACAACCTCCTTCCCTCCGCCAGGGCCTTAAAAATGGGTCGTGGCTGGGTCTTCCAGCACGACAATGACCCAAAACATACAGCCAAGGCAACAAAGGAGGGGCTCAGGAAGAAGCACATTAGGGTCATGGAGTGGCCTAGCCAGTCACCAGACCTTAATCCCATTGAAAACTTATGGAGGGAGCTGAAGCTGCGAGTTGCCAAGCGACAGCCCAGAACTCTTAATGATTTAGAGATGATCTGCAAAGAGGAGTGGACCAAAATTCCTCCTGACATGTGTGCAAACCTCATCATCAACTACAGAAGACGTCTGACCGCTGTGCTTGCCAACAAGGGTTTTGCCACCAAGTATTAGGTCTTGTTTGCCAGAGGGATTAAATACTTATTTCCCTCTGCAGAATGCAAATAAATTCATATACTTTCCACAATGTGATTTTCCGGATTTAATTTGTGATGTGCTATCTCTCACTGTTACCAATAACCTACCCTTCAATTATGGGCTGCTCATGTCTTTGTCAGTGGGCAAACTTACAAAATCAGCAAGGGATCAAATACTTATTTCCCCCACTGTAGGTATTCTAGAGGCTTGTGTTGCTCTCTGCAAGGCCTCTAGGCTGCCCAATTCCTGCACCCTTGTCCGGGGCTACCAGAAGCAGTTGTCTTCTGTGATAGCACCACATCGCCATGTTTGGCGTACTACCAGTAGTCTTGGTCTTCCTCTGCCAGACATTCTGCTGCCCGCTCTCCAAGCCATGGTGGTTCGGTGCCCTGTGTGTTCTTCGATTCAGAATGAACCAAGATTCCCAACCTTTGCGGTGCCAGAGCCTTATTTTGGTCTGCTCTGGTCTTTTCAGCAATTTTGGGTCTCCAGGGGACTTCTGTCATTTCTGCTTTCTTGTGCGGCTCCTGGGCAGCAATGGATGGGGTATGTTTTACTGACAGGTCTTGATCATCAGAGTTTCTTCAGCCTCTCTGTTGCCCTAGGGGAACTTGTTTCCTGGATAATTCACTTACAGCCTCTTGCAATCAGTTGAGCTCTCATGCTCCTACCCTTATGAGTGCCAGTGTCTGGAGGTCTGAATTTGGGCCTATTCTGGTTCCACCTGCATTCTTCTCCACACTGGGCATTCCATCTTGTCTGCATATTGTTCCTCTGTGGTATCCTCATTGACTTCATCTCTGGATATGGAGCACCACTCCATCTTTGACTGAAGAGCATGGACCCATCTCTATCCATGGAGCTTCTCTCCATCTCTGGGAGGTTTGAGACCACTTGCCAAATCTGTCAGGTCATTCCTGTGATATCTTGCTAACTGTAAGGCACGGTTCCATAGTTGGATGGTGAGCACTGCAACATCCCTGGACATAGAGTCAGTCTCCATCTCTGCAGGTGGAGTGCTGCTCCATCTCAGAATGTATGGCTCAGCTCCAGTTTTGCATGTAGGGTTCTGCTCCAGCCCTTGAGTTGTTGAATGTTCGTAACTATATATTTTGCAGCACCAAGGCTTGGCAGTTCAAAATACTGAGCATTCCAGTCTGCATGATACCCTTAAGGGGCAAATTACTTGGAACTGCTTTTCTCTGTCTCCATTTGCTGGTAGATGGACATAACCTATTAGTCTGGACTGGTCTGGCATAACTAAAGTAAAGAAGATTATCAGATAAGAACATAATTTTTCCTTTGAAGTACAGATGAGGTCATTTGGTCCTGAGCATTGATTTTCGGATTTTAGATTTTCTTTTTGAATAAGTAGTTGCCAGGCTTTATTTATGTTGAGACCTTTGTCACCTTAAGGCTTTCTGCTTAGACTAAAAGTGAACATAATTTCTAGTTCTAGACAATTTTTCTGTCACACACTCTTTTATCCTCTTAGTTGATTTTTTTTAAAGAACATTCTGTACTCTGTAGACTTGACCAATATTGTACCTTGTGTTTTTTGTTTTGTTTTGTTTGGTAAACATGCCTCGTGGACGTCATTTTACAGTTGAAGAAGTTCTAAAACCACTTGAAGATTTGGAAATGAAAAATTGGATCAGATTCCAACATCACTGAGGAAGATATGGCCAACACAAGTATTTTGGATAGTGACAACAACGAACAATCTGACAGTCTTTTGGAAAGTGATGGATATGATTCAAAGCATTCATCGATGAGAATGGCTCATGAGTGTGGACATAGTCATCCAAGCCGTTCATCTAAGACAACCGGTCAGAGAGGATCTCCACAAGTCCTTGGGCGGGTTGAAAGATGACATAATGTATACATTGCCTCTCCAGTTGGGGAAAATTTGACCTGGCTCTGACAGAAGTTATTGGGAAGTTATTGACAGCATTTCTGCTCCAGAAGCAGAGGCCCAGCAAAACGTACTTCAAGAAACTCCTAGACCGACACAAAACATTAAATAAAAGAAGACAGCATGAACAGCGCATGGCAGATGTTTATAATGAAGCTATCCTCCTCTATATAAAAAGTGTACTGAAACTGAGGCAGTGAGACACCACAACTTCTTTAGAGAAACTTAATGTCTTCATTCCTCTTTTTTTTTTCTTTTCTCCCCTCTATTTATCTGTTTAAATATTGTATTTGTATTTTCTCTGGTTTGGCGTTAGCCTTTCCAGTCTCTTGTAAGCCACTTTGAGCCTGCATCCTGTGGGAAAAGGCGGGGTATAAATGCAATAAATAAATAAATAAGTAAATATGTCCATGATGCGTACAACACAAATGACCTTTCCATGGTAAGTCGTTGGTGTGCTATATGAGGACCCAGATTTTATTTATTTCCAGACATTTGATATACTGCAAATTGAGCCTATACAGACAACTGAGCAGTTTACAACAATAAAAACAAAATTCATTTATTCTGAAGCTGTGGGTGGGGGCAGAAGAAATAAAGACAAAAAGAAGAAATGAAAGGAAGAAGGAGGGGACAATAGATTCCAGGAAATTTTACATTGTGTGATTTGATTTAGTCAACAAGATCACTTTGGTTGAAGACAGATAAATTTGCATTACTTTCAGTACATGGCGAGCAAACCTCATAAATTTGGAATCAAATTCTGGCTTGTAGCAGATGCCGAAATAAAGTACCTTTTGAACAGCTTCCCATACTTAAAGACGATCACCGACCTGCTAACCAGCCTCTTTCAGAATATAAGCTGCTAGACCCTTCCTTGAACAAGGGAAGAAATGTTGCTACCAAGATTTTCTTTTATTTCAGTCAAAATAGGTGATAATTTGAAGACCAAGAGTACAAGCATCATAGGAACATTGAATTGTTCGTGAAGAGAGGTTCCAACATTGGCGAAAAACTCTGAGTGAATCTCTACAACGTAAACAAAAATTATCTAGTACTGAAAACCCTCCATCCAGATGTCCACATTGGAGCAGACAAAAAAAGATAACCTGACACAGTGGCCTTTTAGAAAAAGATGAAATCAGGGGTCAGCACTTCGGATCAAATGGCTCAAAAGTATTCCATGAAACAGGAAAGCCATAGATGGCCACTCCAGCTTTTCCACATTGTCCTTGATCTGGCTGCAGTCAACTTGTTGTATAATACTGTTACTGGCAAGTAGATAAGTGAACGCAAGTTTATCCTTCAGTTAGTTTTGAAGCTTCGACAGCATCACATCTCCTTGAGAAAGTGTAGGCTGGAAGCACCTGTCAACCAGGAAGAGCCTGGAGGAAACTTCAAATGATGAAGTGCCAGATTGCAATGTGCAACAAACAAAACCATGGAAGTTTGTGGAACCTGCAAGAAGCTCATGTGTGGTGGGAAATGTACCAAAAAAATTGAGAAGCTTTGTATCAATGTGGCATGCATTCCAGAATAACTAATATTTATAGAATGACTTGTTTTAAAAATACCTTTGATTTTTGCCTCCATTTCTTCAGTTATTTCCCCTAATTTCTGTAATTATTTGAAAAATGAATTAACTCTCCAAAATGGCTATAACCTTGCAGTAAGAATATAATCACTCTCCACAAATGTATTTGTTAAAAAATGAATTATAAATGAGTTATAATGAATACATTTTTTTGTTGTTAATACCTTATTTGCATGTAATTCTGTTCAGTAGTTGTAAGTTACATCTCCTATTTTTATATAAGAAGCAATTTTAAATTAGGGTCAATGTCACTGTTAGTGGTTCTAGGAACGGAAAATTTATTGGTAATTCTAGTGTTAAATGTTGACATATGAAATATCATAAGTAAATAAATAAATGAGATCACTATCAGGCTCATTTTGGAAAGAGAAGGATGCCCATCTTTCGACACAAATCGGACGATGGGGTCCTTCTCACAGGGTCGCCCAAATCTGTATAATCGAAAGCCGATTTTGGACGTCCCCAACTGCTTTCCGTCGTGGGGACGACCAAAGTTCACTGGGGGGGGGGGGGTGTCAGAGGCGTAGCGAAGGTGGGACTTGGGTGTGTCTAACACATGGACATCCTCGACCCATAATGGAAAAAAAGAGCACTTGGACAGCTTTACCTGGTCCTGTTTTTTTTTTTTTTTTTACGACCAGGGCACAAAAAGGTGCCCGAACTGACCAGATGACCACCGGAGAGAATCGGAGATGACCTCCCCTTACTCCCCCAGTGGTCACTAACCCCCTCCCACCCTAAAATAACATCTTTAAAAATATTTTTTGCCAGCCTCTATACCAACCTCAAATGTCATACTTAGGTCCATCAAAGCAGTATGCAGGTCCCTGGAGCAGTTTTAGTGGGTACAGTGCACTTCAGGCAGGCGGACCCAGGCCCATCCCTCCCTTCACCCGTAAGGGCTATGGTAGTGGTGTACAGTTGTAGGTAGTGGGGTTTTTTTTGGGGGGGGGGGATTTGGGGGGCTCAGCACACAAGGTAAGGGAGCTATGTACCTGGGAGCAATTTCTGAAGTCCACTGCAGTGCCCCTTAGGGTGCCCGGTTGATGTCCTGGTATGTGAGGGGGACCAGTGCACTACGAATGCTGGCTCCTCCCATGACAAAAGGGCTTGCATTTGGTCATTTCTGAGATGAGCATCCTTGGTTTCCATTATCGCCGAAAATCAGAAACGACCAAGTCTAGGGACGACCATCTCTAAGGATGACCTAAATGTCAAGATTTGGGCATCCGTGACCGTATTATCAAAATGAAAGATGGACGTCCATCTTGTTTCGATAATACGGGTTTCCCGTCCTCAGCAAAACTTGGGCTTCCCTTTCGATTATGCCCCTCTTAGTAACATTTCTCCATGGTTCCTACAAGAGATAAGAGTTCCAATTTTCATCACTGATTTTCTTTTCTTTTCTTTTAGCGTTGGTAAATCGTGCATCAAATGCCGTTCAGTTTCGCCAGCTCCAGCTCTACAGACATGAGATGCAGCATTTTGTGAAAGTCATTCAGGGCTATATCGCTAACCAGATATTGCATGTGACATGGTGTGAATTTAGGAACAAGCTATCTGCCGTTGGAAACCTGGAAGAGATTCACAGAACACATGCAGAGTACCTCAACAAAGCACTGTTCCGGTAAACAGTTACCACTCTTACACCTAATCAAGGAAAAATACTAGGGGCCCTGTTTACTAAACTGCGCTATAGACGCGCTATCATTTTTAGCACGCGCTAATGCTAGAGACACCCATAGGAGTATATGGGTGTCTCTAGCATTAGCACGCGCTAAAATGCTAGCGCACCTCAGTAAACAGGGCTGTAAATGTGGTTCCGATGGTCATGTGCCAACATTTTAGGGGCTTTTTCAGCACTACTGGATCTCACATTTTTTCTCTTTTCATGAAAGTAGCACTATTGGATTCTATGCTTTCATGCATACTTGGGGGTTTGTAATGTTTTGTAGGGCAATGGGAAAAACAAAATTAGGTGGCAAGAGCTTTCAGAAAAAAAAAAGATGCAGCCAAAAAGCAAGAGATATATTTAGTATACATGGTCCTACTTTCGTAGAAGTTTGTGCATGGAGCTGATTGTCTTCCAACTGTGCATTAACTGGGGGGCATTTAGAAGTCGGTCACTGTGTCAGACTGGGTTTGTGGAGGGCATAATTGAAAATAAAAAGAGTCTATATATATATATATGCTTTTAAAGGAGTAGCTGTAAGACAAAAAAAAAACCAAACTTTATAACAAAAGTTGGCAACTAAAACAATTAAGAGTCCCCTTTTTAAATTTGAAGAGGGGTGGCAGCTGGCAGTTTCCTCTGTTCTTTTGGGCTTCCAGCTCATATGCTGTGATCTGACACCGTGGACCTTCAAATGCAACTGCCTGAGGATTATTTTTTTCTCCAGTTATGTAATTTAGTTCAGTCATTTACTGACACATTGACCATGCACTAGGACTGTCCTTGCATGATGACTGTGACTCCCCTGGGGCTGTGAGCACTGCCTCCACAGCATCCCCAACCTCACTTGAAGATGGGAGCCAGGAATGGAAAGTGGATGTGTCAAGGGTGGATTGCCCCAAAGAGTAAAATGTAAAGGTGATGTATCTAAGATATACTATAAATTTAGGACATTTTAAGTGTCAGAAATGCTTAACATCTGAAAGAAGTAAAAGAAAATACTTAGCTTTCTTTGGTGCCTCTGAAAGAATATAGACAGAGTATTAAGGCAGTTTTCAAAGGATTTTCTCCAGATAGCTAAATAGCTGGGTAAATTCCTTGGACTTAAAACTTCCCTCCCCTTAATGCTCAAACAGGTATATTTATAACAGTGGACTTCTCTACTCTAGCACCCATTTTTAACAGAAAGCTATTTATCTGATACTGTCCCCACCAGAGAAAGACATAGACATAGAAACGCATATTCACACACAGGCAAAGGTGCATGTTCAGGTGCTGGACTGCTGCCTGCTGCTGCTCCTGTGTACATTTAGTGAGTGTTGTCTCCCCCTACCAGCTCTGCCATTTGTCATGTAAAGTTATTGTAGTGGTGCTAGTTCTTTGCCTCAGCCTGCAGTACCCTTTTCACAGTTTCCCCATCCCTCTCGCATTACTGTTCTTTTCCGCTGTCCAAGACATTTACCGGTTCCACTGGCTCCCCACCTTCCCTCCTGTGACTAGAGCTGCCTTCCCATTGGCTGGATCCTAGCCACAGTCTCTGCTTGTAATAATGCTGAAAGCACACTCACTCATACATGGGCCGATGATCAGAAGCAAATGCAGGCGCTAGAGGCTGTTAGCGCCATACTAGAGCCTGTGTTTGCTACCGCCCCACAATCAGAGCCCCCAAGCATGTGAAACAATGCGCTCGTGGGCTCTGAATGCAACTAGCATGCACAGGGCTCTTAGCGCAAGTAGCATGCAAATGCATGCTAAATGTATTCCTCACCAATGATCAGCAAGCAGCACACCAAACAGCGCTCTGTCTGCAGCAAACCCTATGCCAGCTAGGAGCTGGTATTAGGGTTTGCAGACAATTAGGGAGGAATGGTGAGCTCTGTCCAGCATGCATTTGCATTCTAGTAGCCCCCCACCCATTCCCCCCAATGCAGCATCCCCCCCCCCCCGCAGGAACACCGACCCCCCCTCCCTTATATAGTGTGAATCCCTGCCCAATGCATCCCAGGATGCGCAGGGCTGGCGCTGCCATTTTTGAGGTGGCGCAGATGGAGGAGGAGGGAGGCCACCTCCCTCCTCCAATGAAGGTAGGGGGTGAGGAAGAGGGCCGCTAGGCCACCAGGTCAGGGGGGGGGGGTTGAATCGCGGCCCACTGGGCCACCAGGGCTCTATTTGAGGGGATGCTAGGGGAAGTTAGGGGGGCTGGAGACCCACCGGATCTCCAGCCCCGCCCCCCCCCCCGAACTTGTGTCGGGAGGACTTGAAGTCCACTGGACCTCTAGCCCCCGTGCTGCTTGTCTCGAGGTGGGGGTACTAGGCCACCAGGGCCATGCTGTTTGGGGTCTGGTGGTCCCATGGACCTCCAGCCCCTGTGTTTGACAGGTCTGGGCTTTTGACAATCCTCCCGCATTTTACCCTATGATCAGCAATAATAGTGCGCATAAATTTACATGCTATTATCTCTGATCATAGGGGCAGTATTTTTATAGTGCTGTTTGGAACAGTGCAGGACTTTTGATCATCTGCCCAACAGTGAGGAGGATTGAAGAGCTGAAAATGAGAAGGACGGATCAGGATTTTTTTTCGTTACATTTGTACCCTGCGCTTTCCCACTCATGGCAGGCTCAATGCGGCATACATATACAGGTACTTATTTGTACCTGGGGCAATGGAGGATTAAGTGACTTGCCCAGTCACAAGGAGCTGCCTGTGCCTGAAGTGGGAATCAAACTCAGTTCCTCAGTTCCCCAGGACCAGAGTCCACCACCCTAACCACTAGGCCACTCCTCCACATTCATTTTGTATGCTATGAGTGCGAGTCCTGTAAAGTGGAACTTAGCAAGTAAAATGTCGTAATACTAGAATTGTATTGTTGGTTCAATATGAATGTGACTGGGCAGACTGGATGGACAATGCGGATCTTTATCTGCCGTCATTTACTCTGTTACTATGAGTCCTAAACAGTGAAAAAAAATCCAGCACATTAGCCATCCTTTTAGCTTCCAGAGATGAGTGCAAAAATCCGTACAAACCAGAAAATATCCAGACAGTTGAGAATTCCAGCTGCCTGATGCTGAATATTTCTATCAGGGACCCCCTAAACATTTGATCCCAGGTTTAAACTTCTTTGCCTGGTGTTTAATGTCTTTGATGACACGGCCCCTGATTACTTCACTGAGAAACTCTTAAAGTATGTACCTAGGAAAGCTTTTCGGTTAGCAGCACCAACATTTATTGTGTGTACCAGATAAGATCAGATTCCAAATCACTAGATTAAATGCATTTGTGTTTGTACGTCCATCCTTCAGAACTGTCAGAAGATGAATGGATGGTTGTTTACTCAGGGCTTTTTTTGTAGGTTAATTAGTAGAAATGAGTCATGGTTGGGGAGAATGATCAAGAGATGCAGGATGGAATGAGAATGTAGAGAAATCATATGATAGCTGAGAGGAGGCACCAAGCACCAGGCCTCCCTCCCACCACCCACCCAGCATCAGGCCGGCCTGCCTCCCTCCCACCCACCACCCAGCATCAGGCAGCCCTCCCTCCCCACCCAGCACCAGCCCGCCCTCCCTCCCTCCAAGCACCAGGGCCACCCCTCCGAGCACCAGGGACCCCCCTCCTCCGAAATTTAAAAGGCATACCTGGTCGGGGTTAAGGTGGCGTTGGCAGCGAAAAGTATGTTGTTTGCTCGGCGCGCCTTCGGTCTTCCCTTCTGTCTCTCAAGCTGTGGTCCCGCCCTTGCAGAAACAGGAAATGAGGGCGGGACCAGAGCTTGAGAGACAGAAGGGAAGACCGAAAGCGCGCCGAGCAAACACAACATACTTTTCGCTGCCGACGCCACCTTAATCCTGACCAGGTATGCCTTTTAAGTTTCAGAGGAGGGGGGGCCCTGGTGCTTGGAGGGAAGGTGGGCGGCCTGGTGCTGGGTGGGAGGGAGGGAGCGCGGGCGGGCGGACCAGCGACGGCGCGCGTGCCCTCTCTGGCACGCGTGCCATAAGTTCGCCATCACTGCACTATTTTATTGGGAAAAAAGTGGTGGGGGGATTTTAATTGTATCATGCCTCAAGCTTATTAAAGTAAGGAGGAGTGTAATGAATTTAGTACAATAAACAATAGTTTGCCTAGGCCTTAATCCAACGCTGCCTGATTTTGTTGTGTTTTTTTGCATATTGTGTAGGGGCCTGCTAACAGAGAAAGCTACCCCTGTGATGAACATTATACATAGCATTTTCAGCCTGATCTTGAAGTTCCGTGTCCAATTGATCTCACAGCCTTGGAGCTGTGACACTGAGCAGCAAATGGCAATTCATCCCAACTTTACTGTGATGCAGCAGTCCTATAACACCTTCAAATATTACTCTGATTTCCTTTTTGAAGGTAAGATGACACACAAGCCAGGCTTGCAACAAAACTGCTACCTTCACTGGAAGCTTTTCCAGATGATTGAAATTTATTCTGGTACAGAAAAGGTAGTGAAATGCATGAATCCTTTGTTGCTGCCAGTGTATAGCAGCAGCGAGAAATCCTAAAGCCATTGTTTTAAGGGTCACCCAAGGGTAAGAAAGTAGGATACGAAGAGAAAAGAAATGTGTTTTGTCTAAACTAGACAAATAGAATTTGACACTTTGATATGCTGCAAGTTTCTTGTTAAGGAGTTCTGCCAGTGTTGCTCCCCTCAATGAAACACTGTATTCAGTTAAAATAATTGAACAAGGCACTAACAAGAGAGGGGTCATTAGAGACGGACAGCTGCCTAAGATGCCCTGCCTTTATTCCTACAGTATTAATATACACCAATTTTACTTAAATAGAAGGGAGCTCACAATCAATCTCTGATATATATGCCCAGCTTCAATTTATTTCTTGACACCAATTTATCTCCAGGATCCCCTGACTCAGGAAGGCATAATTTTTTTAGGATCAGTCAGATAGGCGTACCCTCCCCTAATAAGGCTAAATGAGCGTAGCATATATCAATAAGGGGTGTAACGCAATCCTCATCAATCCTTATAAACACCCCCTAGCTCACGGAGATCAAGGCTAATGGCATCCACGTGGTCGAGGATTTCTTGTTTAGAGGCCTTGATCTCTGCCCTGATCTCTTTGAGACATTTGGCCAGCTCTTTAGGTATTACAGTGCTTAGGGCAGTTCTACGCACCTCAGCGCTAGAGGCAGCTGACTCATCCTGAAGTGTTTCCCGGATCGTGCGACGCGTGCCTCGAGCGGTTCTTCGCCACTTGCCTCGTCGAGCTCTGCTCTCCTTCTCGCGGCTGGGATGCTATCGTTTTACTCATTTTGTTTTCGGGACCTCCTCACGTCTCCAGAGACCGTTCCCACCACTTTTGCAGGACTGGATGACCGCAAATGAAGCGATTTTTAAGCGGGTAAGCGCGGAGCTATGGGCTCAGGCAACCATTCAGGTCCGTGACGTCACCAGAAGTCCTTCCTTAATGTTTTTTAACTGGATACCATCAGCTCCACCCAACCTGTGACACTTGATTGCAGCTTGGAAGCATTAGTATACATTCACACCAGTAATTATTTCTGTTAGGGTGGAGCCCATTAAAAGGTTGATTTGACAAGTGACTTGTGCATATAAAACAGAGTTTAACACACTCAAATGTAAACAAGCATAAAACACACCACCTATTTTTCCTGGGTGAAGCAAGCGCAGGATTGACACTTATGCAGGTGTTCTTACATGTGGAAATTACTACAGATTAGTTTCTTGTTCCTCTGTCTATCCATTGCGACACTGATGTGCCTTCCCAGACTAGAAACCCTGATATAAAATTACCCTCCCAACATACAAAGAAAAACTTCCTGATTTCATAGAACTGCCGTGTTGATGTTAACTCAGAGTGCAAATAAAATTTGCAGATCATTATTAATTGCCATCTAGAAAAAAATCACACTCTGAGTAGTGTAATCTAACTTCAGAATTTAACCACTTAAGGGGAAATTTTCAAAATAGTTGTATTCAAAGTTCACATGTACTTTTTTCAGTTGTGGGCTTTGTACCAAGTTTTCAAGTTAAAGTGCAGATCTGCTTTCACATTGAAAACTGTTGCAAGAACAAAGTAATGTAGAAACAAAGGACATGACAGTAGATAAAGACCATACAGCCTGCCCATCCAAACAAACAGCCCAGTCTCTGTAACCCTTTCTGTTCCCTCAGAGATCTTTAGTGCTTGTCCCATGCTTTCTTGAATTGAGAAACTGTCATTGTCTTCACCAGCTCCACTGGAGGGGGAGGTAGCCTCGGTGCATTTCTTCTAGCAAAAAAGGTGCAAGTACTCAAATGCCAGGGCACCCTTCAGGGGTGGGGTGATCACTGAGGGACCCACCCCACAATAGCCAGGTCCCCTGCAACCAGTCACAGAATCTATGACAAGGCAGAGTTAGTGTGTAGAGCCTGAGTTCTTTCATTAAAACTTGGGGACCATGGGTCAATTTTAGCAGACAATGGAAAAGGTGCCGATACTCAGTACCCTCAAGTACCCCCTCAAAAAAATCCCTGGGTAGCCTAGTGGTTAGAATAGTTGGCTTGATATTCACGGCTGGCAGGTTTAAATATCAGCATTGCTACCTGAAACCTTGAGCTGTTCACTTCACCCTCCATTAGTATAGGTGCGTAATATTCATGCAAGCAGTGATTTGTTGTGCACATAGATTTGGAAATACAGTCTGTATGCATTCGTTTTCTTCCCATCCTCAACACAACACCCCACTGACCTTTTACCCCTAATTGATGCTTTGAAAATTTCCCTAAATTAACAGTCCTGCTTTTGTAGTCCCATGTCATTAGGGTTTCACCGGATATTATTCAGGATTCACGATAGTCAAAATAAGATCCCACTAATATTTGGGGGAATGGTGGATTATAGATTTTGCATTGAACCAACGTGCTATAAGTTGTCAAATTTTTTTTTACTGCTAGATTTTGAACATAAGGGCTGTGGTGTTTAAAATGTCCAGTTAAAGTGTTTGATTGTTACAGCTTTCAGGTATTTTGCATTTTTATCATGACAGGAAAAATGCTTACTTTTTCTTTGTCTGAATTTTTGATTGCAGTGGTGACTAAATTGGTGAACAGAGGCTACCAACCACATCTGGAAGACTTTCTTCTGCGCATCAACTTCAATAACTACTATAAGGACACTTGAGCTCTCCCTTGGACACCAAATAAATGGCAGATGTTTAGCTCTGTAAAGTGGCTGTAAATGTTTAGTGTAAATACAATTTGGTGTAATGAATAAATGAGCAAAGGTCTTCCTTTAATTTCTCAAATATGTTGACTGTACATATTCTGAATATCCAAAGCAGAGGTAAATAAGCATCTTTATTATAGGGATGTAGAGGACTAGCCTAGAGATTAGAGCAGCGGGTTGAGAATCAGGGAAGTTGGTATTCAATCTCCACTGCCCCCACTGGTACTCCTTGTGACCTTAGGCACGCAGTCTTAGGGCCCTGTTTACTAAGGTGCGTTAGTGTTTTTATTGTGCTTACACTTAGCTTGTGCTCTAACCATGTAGGTGCCTATAGGGATATTGTAGGCACGTACATGGTTAACGCGCGTTAAAAATGTGAACTTGCTTATAACGCTGCTTAGTAAACAGGGCCTTTAGATTGTAAGCCCTTTCAAGGGCAGGGACGTACTTACTGTAACTCTCCTTACACTCAGGTTTGGAAGGGTGAGTAATTAAATCCCAAATCCAAATACATTACTGTTGTGGCATAGTGTCTGTTTCAGTTAGAATACAAAGACACTGCGGTTTTTTTCCTCCTTTGATACGCTTTAACTTTCATAACAGTCTATAACGGCAGATAAGCACTATAAGGGCCATATAATCTATCCAATTTATTTATTACTGTGCTGCAGACCCTAGATGATCTCTGGCTTTATCTATATTATTTGCACCATTTAAAAACTAAAAGAAAACTCAAAAAGTATTTTTATCACTTAAACTTTTATTTATTTATTTTTTAACATTGATATGCACATATAAAAAATAACATGCTTAATATTGTATTCTCATAAAATTTGTAAATAAAGTTCAGAAGAACAATGAAAAAAGAACGGTTGATATGTCTTATGTTCTTGTTTTAGTAATAAACAGGGCAAAATCCCTTTATTCTTCACATCCTTCTTTAAAATACTGAAAAATGGAGTCTACCAAGCCGCAAAGGTAACTTAGTTCCTGAAGGGAGAATATGATGATCTTTCATAAGCAATAATGAGGTAAACTTGGAGATGGGCAAATTAATTCCTAGTAATAGCAGTAATATGCATATACATTACAACAACACAGACCATTTAACAACACCATAGCAGAATGATAGAACATTCTTATAATATAAATAATGCTACAAAGTCAGTATGATACAATGTAACATCTTTAATAGGCAGCAGAGGGAACAAATGCATTTGGAACATATTGACAAATAAGATGGGTAAGGCAGCCCTGGATCCCTGATAGGGTGAAAGAAGCCCATTAGTTAATCCATATGTGACATGCTGAGTGAAAAGGTACCAAAAGTGGGGTATGTGACTTGTTTATACCACAAGATAGAGGGAGATCAACTGCATAATCCTGCAAAATTTCATTCTCAGGGATGGACTATTACATTTTTAAAAAATGAGAAACATTTATCAATTTAAAAAATCCCTCTTTAGATACCTTTTAGGCAGTTGCAGTTTTGAGGCTGTAACACATGGAAAACATTGAAGTTGTAAAAAAAATTACATAGTTCTATTCTACTGACCCTATAGTATATAAAATTTTCAAAAATGAAAGTACCCAAATTTACCCCTCCAAGCTTTTATAGTCTTTATCCCTGTTATTTGGAACCCAACTCTTGGTACCTTTTCGCTCAGTGGATCACATACACGGGTTACAGGTACCTTGAGGACTTGGCAGCAGTATGGAACCTTTCTCCTCGGAGAAAGCATATATTCTCAGTTTGTCAATATGCTACAATTAGTTTAATACACATAAAGTTCAAATAGCACAGGTCATTCAGGGACCCTTTTACTAAGTCGTAGCAAAATGTGGCCTGCGGCATTGCAAGCATGCCGTTTGGGTGCACGCTGGGCCAGTTTTTACCACGTCCTGGAAAAAGGGCACTTTTTATAAGGGACTGGAAATGGATGCGCAGCAAAATAAAAACCAGCACACGTTCATTTTCGGCCTTAGACCTTACCACCACCCATTGACTTAGCGGTAAGGTCTCATGCGCTACCCAGGCAGTAGGTATGCAGTGCACGCTGACTGCCATGTGCCACATGGTAGAAAATAGAAAATATTTACCGTGTGTTTTCAGCTTGCGCGAAATTCAGAATTACCACCTGGGGCACGCAATAGCCGGACTGTAATGCTGATTTGGTGCATGCAAGCCCTTACGCACTTTTGTAAAAGGGCCCCTCAATATAACATCCACCTCACAAAAGACCAGTGTCAATAGCTGATACCATAATGGTGAACTAGTCCATAAAAATGTTAGTAAATATATATATGGAAATATGAAATGCCCTCAGATAATATGAATTCACTCATACAGCGTCTAAATATAGACACCTTCAAGGTGAATTGACTTCAGTTTCATTCGTCGGGCCATTCCAAGACACCAACACCAAATGATACGTGAATTGTGGCTAAATGTTCAACATAATTGTGTTTAAATATTCAAAGCTTGATTGCATAAAATTATTTTCAAATCAAAAGACTAGAAAGCTAAAACTTATCTTTTCTTGATGATCCTCTCCGTGTCCCATTCACTCAATATAACTCCAAAGCAAAAAGCTCTCCCAACTTCGGGCTTTTCTCAGATGTCCTTTGAATATACTCTCTCTGCATGCCCAACCATGGGTTTCATCAACCACGACTTTTTCAAGGACTCAGGTAGCATCTTCTAACTTGAGCAATTAATTCAACAGGGTGCGGACCTTCCAAACACTTAGCATGCCAGCTTTTTTTAAAATTTATACTCCCAAATGGCATTGCGTTATTGTGTCAAAACCTGCATGATAAATCACTTCTAGCAGACTGAGACAGTATGCTGAAAAAAGCAGCATGAAAGAAATTCTTAGCAAATGAACAGATGTAATCACTAACATATTGTATAAGAGGCAAAACATTGACTTCATTAAGCATATAGAACAGTCCCCAAATTCCCTCCCAACCCAACAATAACACTTTCTCAAATACTGTACAATTATAATGAATGAAAACACAGTAACTGATAGCAACTTATTTGCTTAAATGATCAAATTCCATTCTATTGCGTCATTGAGACCCATGGGTGACACAGAGGGGCATTTTCAAAAGGGACGTTCAAGTTGCGATTTGGACATCCTTGCAAAATGGCGAAATCCACGGGCGGGGAAATCTGTATTTTCAAAACAAGATGGACGTCCATCTTTTGTTTTGAAAATACCGCCAGAGACGTCCAAATCCTTAAATTTGGACGTCCATAGATTTGGTCGTCCCTAGACATGGACGTTTCTGACTTTTGGTGATTTTCGAAACCAAAGACGTCCATGTCAAAAACAGCCAAATGCAAGCCATTTGGTCGTGGGAGGAGCCAGCATTTGTAGTGCACTGGTCCCTCTCACATGCCAGGACACCAACCGGGCACCCTAGGGGGCACTGCAGTGGACTTCATAAATTGCTCCCAGGAACATAGCTCCCTTACCTTGTGTGCTGAGCCCCCCAAAACCCACTACCCACAACTGTACACCACTACTATAGCCCTTATGGGTGAAGGGGGGCACCTATATATGGGTACAGTGGGTTTATGGTGGATTTTGGAGAGCTCGCTGTTTCCTCCACAAATGTAACAGGTGGGGGGGGGGGTTATGGGCCTGGGTCTGCCTGTCTGAAGTGCACTGCAGTACCCACTAAAACTGCTCCAGGGACCTGCATGTGCTGCCTTGGACATGAGTATGACATCTGAAGCTGGCACAACATATTTTGAAAGATGTTTTTTTGAAGGTGGGAGGGGGTTAGTGACCACTGAGAGAGTAACGGAAGGTCATCCCTGATTCCGGTGGTCATCTGGTCATTTCAGGCACCTTTTTGTGCCTTAGTCGTAATAAAAACACGTCCAGGTGAAAACATCCAAGTGTTCGTCAGGGACGTCCTTGTTTTTTTTGATTATGGATCAAAGACTTCCAAGTGTTAGGCACTCCCAAGTCCTGACTTTGCTATGCCTCCGACACGCCCCCTTGAACTTTGGCCATCCTTGCAACATAGTGCAGTTGGGGACGTCCTAAATCGGGTTTTGATTATACCGATTTGGACATCCCTGGGAGAAGGACGTCCATCTTCTGATTTATGTTGAAAGATGGACGCCCTTCTCTTTTGAAAATGAGCCCAACAGCGTTAAGTTCAAATATCCAAAATTGTTCTCTCCTGGCCAACATAAGTTCACAGTCACCACCCCTTATCAAAGGGGTTACATGATCAAGTCATATCATCAAAACTGTGACCCATCGATAAACAATGGATCAGTCATAGTTTCTGTCCATAACTAACTTTTGTGCTCAGTTAACTGAATCCTCATCTGTCTGGTAGTGTGTCCCACAAATAACTGTCCACACAGACATTCAATGACATATACCACAAAGGTGAATTTACAATTAGTCCATGCCCTTAAAGAATATATGTTACTGGTCCTAGGATGTTGCCAAGTCTGTACTGTAATATAGTCTGTTGACAAAAAAAAAAAAAAAATGCATTCACCACATGGTTGATGGCCAATAGGATTACTAGAAGTATTATCCAATGTCCAGCAGTGTGGACCAAACTGTCCCTAAAATTGTGTCCTTGCGTAAAAGCTATGCAAGGTTGTTGTTGGAAAACTGAATAAAAAGATAAAACATGCCAATGAGTTATTTGTGCAATTTCATATGATAATATCAAAAAACTTAACACACGCTTTGGAGTTATATCGAGTGAATGGAACATGACGAGCACCATCAAGAAAAGATGAATTTTGGCTTTCTAATCCTGTGATTTGAAAATAATTTTATGGAATCAAGCTTTGAATTCTTCTACTCTAGTTCTGGATTCCTTTTTCCCTGGAAAAACATTTAGTAAGAGCTATCATCCAAATAAATTCTCTCCATCTCATGTCCATGACCTTAGGACTCCAGTCCTTGGAAACAAAGATTAAAAGTCTTACTTGCTAATGTTCTTTCCTTGAGTCCCTTCAGATCAGAGTTTCTCAACTCAGTCCTCTGGATACACCCAACCAGTCAGGTTTTCATCGTATCCACAACGAATATGCATGAGATAAATTTGTATGCACTCCCTCCATTGCAGAACCTTTCAAACAAGTCCTAGGGACCCATCAGCCAGTTGGCTTTTCAGGATATCCACAATGACTATGCATGAGATAGGCTTGCATACACAGGAGGCTCATTATATGTAAATTCATCTCATGCATTTTCATTGTGGATATCCAGAAAACCCGACTGGCTGTGGGGTCCCTAGGACAGGATTGGGAAGCCCTGCTCCATTGTATCCAAATCTCTCATGCATATTCATTGTGGATATTTTGAAAACCAAACTGACCTGGTGTGCTCCAAGGACTGGGTTAAGAACCATTGCTTCAGACTAATCCAGAGTCCAACCCTTGGTTTGTGCATCCTGCAAATAAAGAGTCCTGGTGAGCAGCGGCAGAGTAGGAAATTAGCAGGTGTGTATTTCCTCTTGATTCTGGTTGGTTGTTGCTAATTTAGATTGTAAATTGTGAATGGGCTGACGTTTATCTTGTTTGACAGTTGATCCTTTTGTCCTCTTGTTTTTGTGAGAGGATATGTTATTTTATTCCTATGGGCCCTGCTGCAAATAACATGCACTTATTTGAAAAAGACTCCCATACAGTAAGCCTCCTCCAAAGCTCATATATACATCTTTGGATTGATCTTGTGTTAGTCCAATGAAAGATACCGCACAACCTATTTAAAAAATCCAGTTTTCTCAAGGACCTTACAGCTGCCTGAACTCTGCAATGTTTGCAAAAACAGGATTGGCTGTGGACTACATAGGACCATGTATATCCTTGATTTTCACTCCCAGTCCTTGAGGGCCGCCAACAGGTCAGGTTTTCAAGATACCCCTAATGACTATACATGAGAGAAATTCGCATGCCTACAACTTCATTGTATTCAAATCTCTCTCACTCTCTCGTGCATATTCATTAGGAATACACCAAAAACCTGACCTATTGGCATCCCTCAAAGACTGGAATTGATGACCACTTCTATACAGTGTGATGCCATTAAACCTGTGGTTCTCAGTCTCTATCTGCTGGTAGGAGACGGCATAACCCACACATCTGGAGTGGTTTGGAGGGACTCGAGGAACAAAAATTAATAGGACACGTCTAATTCCTCCTTCCTTCATAACCGGTTTATCAAAGATTTCCAGTATCTTGCTAACAATATCTTCAAAATGAGTTCCTTTTGTTCTTTAGGGGCTCATTCTGTTTTAACCAATCCAAGAAAGAAAGACCTGAGCTCCACCAGAATAGACACTCCAATGATATTTTCAATTAACTTTTGTACCTCTCCCCAATTTCTTATAAATATTGTGACATTTCCACCACATGTTATGGAAGATCCTTTTATTCCTGCCATGATTAGGTCAAGTATAGCATCTATCATCGTTCCCAGTTGTTGCAAAAAGGCAATAATAGTATGTGCATTGCTGAAAAAGCCATCATCGAGTTCTCTTTCATTGGATGTCTATTCTTTCCTTCCAAGGTACTGTAAAATTTGGTATTTAATCACCTTACTGATTTTCTGGACAAGACTAATTTGAATCAACTTTTCATGAGGGCTATAGTACTGAACCATCCTTGTTAGCCGTCATGAATGAAGCCTGGTTGTACCAAAATAATGGGGAGGTGACTATGCTTATTCTTTTGGATTTAAGCACCATATTTAGGGCTAGATTCTACTACTACTACTACTACTATTTAGCATTTCTATAGCGCTACAAGGCATACGCATTCTCTATATGGTGCCTAAAAAAAATGGTGCTGAAAACAATTATGTCTAGGCATATTCTATAAACCACATCTAACTATAGGTGTGGTTTGTAGAATATGACTAAGTGTAACTTTTTGGTGCAGTTTATAGAATACACCTAGCAATGACTAAATATAAGTGTGACCATTTATGCCAAATAAAACTTGGTATAAATTCCCATGCTTAATGTAGGCGCAGAGCAGGCATATTCTATAGCACTGCATATACATTTTAGGAATGCCTATGCCCACTTTTGGCATGGTAGAGTTTGCATGTACCAGTTTATAGAATACGCTTAGCAACTTGTGCACATAAAGTCTAATTAGTGCAATAATTGCTTGTTAAATGGCAATTATCTGCACTGATTGGCTTGTTAACCAATTAAGTTGCATGCGCAAGTCCAGAATACGCCTGGATTTGTGCATGGAACTCAAAGCACACTATATAGAATCCGGGGGTTAATGTGATTGATCATTTATTGATATTATCTTGGCTAGTTAAATAGGAATTAGGTGGGGACTGTTTTAAACTGGTTTTCTCTGGGGGAAGTCACTGGGATCTTCTAAACATGCTTCAATGGGCAGTGGTTTCTATGTATAAAGTTTGAGATTGGACGAACAAATATTGCAGTGCTCTCCCGTCAATACCTGTAAAAAAGGTGAGGGGGGAGGGGGTTAAATGGTTTAAAGTCGGACGACAGACGATACTTTTGATCAATCTTTATTCTTATATTAATGTTTAT
Organism: Microcaecilia unicolor; assembly: GCF_901765095.1. Classification (NCBI taxonomy): domain Eukaryota; kingdom Metazoa; phylum Chordata; class Amphibia; order Gymnophiona; family Siphonopidae; genus Microcaecilia; species Microcaecilia unicolor. The sequence continues at coordinate 48,002 of NW_021963145.1, read as the reverse complement.
TCTGTACTGTCACCAATAAAAATGTTGAAACATAAACTGGTTTTCTCAATTTCTTTCTGGTAGAATGCTTAAGGTGAGGCTTGACTTGATGTTTTCCCTTCTGCAGTCCTAAATGTGGCATTCCTTATGGGTCAGTATTGGCCCCTGTCCTCTCTAACATTTTTATGGCTCCTCTAGCAATATTTCTTCAGTCACTTGGTGTTAGTCCATACATTTTTGTAGATCATATTGAGGTTTTTTTTTTTCATACATATTCCTCTGCCTCTGATTTGTCCTTATTGTGAATGTATGTTTACATGCAGTTGCCCAATGGCTTTTAGACCACAAATTAAAACTCCACCCAGTGACATGTGAATCCAGTTTGGCTTACTAGCAAATCGACTCACAACTCTGCCTTTTACTGTCTGGCTCCCTCACTATGGAATTCACTTCCAGCCAATTAATGCCTTAAAAGTTTCTACATTAAATTATACAAGGGTGTAAAAATCTGGCTTTTCACCAAGGCCTTTTCAAATTATTTGTAGCTCTGTTACTTCCTGACATGTCATGGGAACCCTTAATGGTTTGCACCCATTATTTTCCCCTACTACTTGTCGATTGGTTAATAGTGTGTTGTACAATTTACATTTGTATATGTTGTGCTTGTCAGTTCACAGTGTATCACATGGTTCTCTACACTACCTGGTGTTGTCCTGATAAGAGCAGTCTATCAGATACTGTAAATAAAATTTAAAAATAAATAATAGAAGAAAATAACCAGTGAAATGGGGTGAGGGATTTTTCATATTGAAACAGAGGTGCACATGAAAATCAGCTTGTAGTCTCCATTTGGAAAAGTGTCATTATTCAAGTGAAAGATGTCAACTTTTATTAATATTTCTTTTGTTGTTGGTTGACCTTTATTTTTACTCACGCAGGTGGACTAGCACACCAACATGAGAATTGCCATACTGGGTCAGATTAATGGTCCATCTAGCTCTGTATTCTTTCAGCAATGGCCAACTCAGGTCACAAGTACCTGACAGATTCATGCTACTGTGATCCCAAAAGCAGCGGCTTCCCCATGTCCATCTCAATAACAGTCTATGGACTTTTCCTCCAAGAACTTGTCCAAACCTTTTTTTAAACCAGATGCACTAACTGCTGATACCATATCCTCTGGCAACGAGTTCCAGAGTTTAACTATTTGTTAAGTAAAAAAATTTCCTCCTGTTTGTTTTAAAAGTAGTACCAGGTAACTTCCTTGAGTATCTCCTGGTCTTTATACTTTTTGAAAGAGTGAAAAAAATCAATGTATGTTTACCCATTCTACACCACTAAGTATTTTGTAGAACTCTATCATATTCCCCACCCCCAGCCTTCTCTTTTCCAAGCTGAAGAGTCCTAACCTCATAAGCCTTTCCTCATATGAGATGAGTTCCATCCCCTTAATCAGTTTGGCCACCCTTCTTTGATCCTTTTCTAATTCTGCTCTATCTTTTTTAAGATATGGTGACCAGAATTGTACACAATACTCAAGGTGAGGTTGCACCATGGAACAATACAGAGGCATTATACTATTCTTTGTCTTATTTTGTATCCTTTTCCTAATAATTGCTAGCATTTTGTTTGCTTTTTTGGCAGCCTTCCACTGATTATCCTTCCCAATGACTTGGGAAGAGGAGCTAAACCATTCTCACCCTTGAAAACCATCTCTGGTACACGTAGATCTGTTACATCTTCTTCAGTAAAGACCAAGGCATATCAGCCTCTCTGCTATGACCCTGTTCTCCCTGAGTGCCACTGTAGTCATACTTATTGGAGAAAGGGTTGCCTGACAAAAAAAAAAGATTTTCAATGCATACTGCATTTATAATTGTTTTATTTTTATAACTGCACAGTGAGCATGTTTGTTAAAAAGTCATACTGCCTTTTGGTTCAAGGCTAACATGAGGCATGCAGTGAGAGAGATCTGCATGCAGTGGAAGCAGTGCGTGCAAATCTCTCCTGAAAAGCTGACTGGCTGGGGTGCCTCCAAGACTAGATTTAGGAACCAGGGATTTTGGGAATAAAGCTTTTTAGCGTGTGCATTAGGAAATAGTGTACTGAAGCTCAATGGATAGTTCTAACACATGGCTTATTACATCATCACCATAATCAGTAAATGGGAGAGTAGTGACACTTGCCCATGATGCCAGATCCATGTGGAGCAAGAATACAGAGACCTGGGGAGGAAATAGACACCTACTGTTACAGGTCAGTCAACCTATGGCACAGATTGTGCTCTTTGAAGGATGTGCTACCAGGACAATCAGGACAGCTTGATGTTGGGAGGGAGAGATGGAGAAGACAGAGACCATTGCTTGAGCATGGGGCTCTTTGAAGGATGTGCTACCAGGACAATCAGGACAGCTTGATGTTGGGAGGGAGAGATGGAGAAGACAGAGACCATTGCTTGAGCATGGGGCTCTTTGAAGGATGTGCTACCAGGACAATCAGGACAGCTTGATGTTGGGAGGGAGAGATGGAGAAGACAGAGACCATTGCTTGAGCATGGGGCTCTTTGAAGGATGTGCTACCAGGACAATCAGGACAGCTTGATGTTGGGAGGGAGAGATGGAGAAGACAGAGACCATTGCTTGAGCATGGGGCTCTTTGAAGGATGTGCTACCAGGACAATCAGGACAGCTTGATGTTGGGAGGGAGAGATGGAGAAGACAGAGACCATTGCTTGAGCATGGGGCTCTTTGAAGGATGTGCTACCAGGACAATCAGGACAGCTTGATGTTGGGAGGGAGAGATGGAGAAGACAGAGACCATTGCTTGAGCATGGGGTATAAGTACCTGAATGTAATTTGCCTCGAGCTGCCAGTGAACAGGCATGAGTTAAATCCAAAGAAAGGAAATAAATTCCCACACTGGTCTTGTTTATGACATTTTTATTTAGTTTTCTGTTAGTAACTTATTGAATAAGATCCTACAGTGCAGCTTTAGGTTCCTTAACACTTATTGATAAGACAGGATGCTTTCCACTACTCCTTCTGTCCTTTATTGAAAGTGCAATTAAGCTGTTTTGATTTTGAGGACACTGCTCTTCAAGGACTCTAAATTTTTCCAGGTTTTCCAGTGCAACCCAGAGGCCCAGCCAATATAGTTGGTCTGGGGATGCCATTGCCCATTCAGATTTGCCATGCCACAGCTGCTGAACCACCAGCCTGAGGACGTGCTGCAGCTCGGAAATGCAATATCACCCATGAAGCAGGGGTCACAATTATCATTGTCTTTGTCCTTGGTGCTGAACTTGCTACCTTCCTGGCTTTTGTGGTCCTGGTCGCCGTCATTTAGCCCTCGGAATGCATCTCCTGTGAGCAAAGACAATGCTTTTGTTAGTCATATTTCAGTGCAGGGGAATGGGAAGACCTGCCATAAACTAAGCATTTTAAATATTTGCAAGGCAAAGCACAATGGTGATACTATGCGCCTTGAAGGATATATATGTATGAGGAATCCTGTACACAAAGTATTATCCTGTGTATATGATAACACCAACTGGCATGAAGATCACACTAGTTAAATTACTGCCAAGAAGAAATTAGATGAACCATTTATCTCATTTGGAGCCCAGAAAGTACCAGAGAGTACAGAGCTCAGTATATACAGGTCCATAGCAGTGAATGCAAAGGTTTCTACAACCACTTTTCTATTGACCAACAAAGAGTTAAGAGCTCAGCTACAATTCCAGGGCTACAGTTGTATTCCTTTCACTTTTTATTCTAGGTATGTCTTTGCTAATCTCTCCTTCCAAAAGCCAGGGTTCTTTCTATATATGACATAGTTGTGAGTGCCCTTGAATTATATGCTTCATAAAACATGACAGGACTACAACTGTTATAATTTGGATTCTGGGGGGGGGGGGGGGGGGGGGGGGGGGAGAATTCCGTAAGAACATTGATGGGGAATAGCAATCAAACATCTGGAATACACAGCTCAGTGGCTTATACCTTCCATCATATATATAGGGTTCTATAGGCTCACCTAAGCTTATCTCAGGAACTGATATAGACTTTATGCAGCTTTTGAGTTGCAGGTTTTAAGCAGTTAAGACTTAAGGAAGTGCACTGTTCCAAATTTGTCCATTGACAAGGTGACCAGTATGGAAGCAAATCATTTTGGTGGTAACAGTAATTTTTTAAGCTTGTCCAGAGTCCATGTAATTCAACATATGCATCTACATCAGCTTCTGTGTATAAAGCAGTGGCGTAGCCAAGGGTGGGCCCAGGCCCACCCAATTTGAGCTCAAGCCCACCCAGTAGCAGCACACCTATGATGTGGCTAGCAGAGATCCCCAAGCCCCACCAGCCGAAAACTCCCAACAACTGTCCCTCCTGAATACCTTGTAAATAGAAGATCTTGGCCTGCAGCGAGCAGCGACTGACACATACTGTTCACACCAGCCCCACAGCTTTTCCTTTGATGTATTCCTGCCTATTGGAAACAGGAAGTTGCATCAGAGAGAAGGCTGTGGAGCCAACATGAGCAGTGCGTATTAGTTGTTGTTCGCTGCCAGTGAAAATCTGCTATTTAAAAGGTATGCAGGGAAGGGGGGATGTTTGAGAGACCATATCGCATGCAGGCAACAGAGGGAGAGATCAAATCACTCGTTGGATAGGGTGGAGTTCTGCCCACCTATCTTGGGCCCAGGCCCACCCAAAATTGGGTGTCTGGCTACGCCCCTGGTATAAAGTTATCCAACCTAACTGAATCATTCCAGGAGACAGAACTGGGGCCAGCTTTGGACTAATGCACATACTTTATAAAATATGCATTTAAGTTAAACCTGGAAATTGTGCATGCCGAAGAACAGATATAAATATATATGTGTGCTTGCTGTGGGCTAATTTTCAAAAAGAAAGTATGCATATGCTTTCCTTTTGAAAATTGATGCAAGTTATGCATATGCCTGCCACATAAAAGTTAGGCAAACTATCATAACTTTATCCTGAGGATGGTGAAGCAGTTAGCTACAAGACTGGAGGAGAAAGGGATGGTATTCTGAAACCAAGTGATGGATACGTGACATGAGAGCAACATTGCTTTAGGTAATCTTAGCTGAATACTCCCTCTTTCTGAAGTGTCCCAGTTATGACTTTCCTATTTACTAAGGGTTTTTGTTTTTAAATTTTTGTGCCACTAACAAGAATGCTCAGTGCATAGGCCAGGGCAGCAGTGTAGTTGGCTATGCTGCTTCCCTGGGATATGTTCTAGAGCACTGCATTTTGTCATGGTATTGGAGACATTTAATTTTTCAAACCTTCTAGGTAACTATGATGAAATCTTCCACGGAATCAGTGCTGAGTTTTAGAAAAATAAACAAACAGATAGGAAGGTGGAGGCTGCCACTGGTTCCAAGCTACTATCTGGCTACACTAGGGCCAAGGAAGCAATTTGCCACAGTTCAGAAGAGAACCAGCTCTGTGACCTGACAGAAAATCATACCACCTCTAGTGGAGTTACTCCAGCTTGGAACCAGCAGCAACCTCCACGTTCCTGTCTGGCTACACTAGGGAAAAGGAAGCAGTTATTCCTTGGTGTGAGGCATGCTCTTGACTATAGGGAATTATTTGTAAGCCTTACACATAAGCCATTGCATTAAAATTTGACTCCTGTATGGATGTCAAAGTATAAATCCAAGTTTGTTACTAAAATCGCTCTGGGAATTTGCTCTAACCTTAAACCACCATGGTCAAAAATTGTGAAACTTTAAAATATGGCTCTACGACTGCGATGGACAACCCAGTAGTATGAGAAGTCGCCATAAGAACTGTAAAATCATCCGTAATTGCATGACATTTATTTTTATTCCAAGCTATTGCTGGATGTTTAAAGCTGATTTTCCCCCAGGTGAGCAGGACTACAAGGGCACAGATGCACCGAGGTAAAACCAGGACTGACTGAGCCTGCCTAGATGGAATGAAGCCAGTTGGCAATCCTAAAGCAACAAAGTTCAGTCCTGGCAAACTCTCTGTCTCTGAGGACTGCAAACCCGTTTTCAGCTCGACTTGGTTGCAGTTCTCAGAGACTGGGAGTGAAGACCACCGAGTTAGAGGTTATGTGTGATGAAGCTATCCATAATGAATATCCTTGAGATCTCCAATATGTGTATATACACACACATACAGGAGATCTCATGGATATTCATTATGAATAGTGTCAACATCAGAGTAGATTTTTTTTTGTTACATTTGTACCCCACGCTTTCCCACTCATGGCAGGCTTAATGCAGCTTACATGGGGCAATGGAGGGTTAAGTGACTTGCCCAGAGTCACAAGGAGCTGCCTGTGCCTGAAGTGGGAATTGAACTCAGTTCCTCAGGACCAAAGTCCACCACCCTAACCACTAGGCCACTTCTCCACACCACACTGAATACTCCCGAGGACAGTTTTCAGATTTAGTATTCTCCAAACTGCTTCAGGAGTGGTCTAATAGAGCAACAGGCTTGGAATCAGAAGCCACAGGTTCAAATCCCACTGTAGCTCTTTGTAACCTTGGGCAAGTAATTTAACCCTCCATTAGCTGAGGTGCGATACTGGGTGGGTCCTGGAAGCATTGCCAATCCAGAATACACCCTCCTATGTTGGGCAGCATTGGTAAAGTGGTACCTCACACAGTGTGAGAAGACAACAGCATGATACAGGAATGGTTTGCCAAGAAAAGCACAAGAGGGGGGCCCTCACTGTGTGGTCACCAGGAGTCAGTTCAATGCAAGGGTACATGTGAATCTGGAATTGCCTCAGATTCAGTTGTTCAAACAGAAATTCTTCAAGAAAGAAAAATCTTTGGTTGGTCTTTCTTGGATTCGAGTAGGATAGAAGATGATTAATGCACTCTTTTACCATCCCAGTCTCCTACAATTACAGCTGTCATGTCTATTTTTCTACTTTAAACATTTTCCAGTCTATCTCGCATGAAAATATATCATAGCCCAGGAACCTAAAGGAAGGGGACAGTGGGAAAATTATCATTTAAATCAAAAGATGAGTCAGTCTCCTGAAGAGAGCAAGTGTGAGAGTGGATCGTATTATAGTAACACACTTTCATCTGTATCTCAAGATACGTTTTAAATAGTGATGGGTAGTTGCAAAGTCTCTAGCAACAAACTTTGCTTCAGTTCATAAAGGGAAAGTGAGGCTCATTTTCAAAGCACATATTTACAAAGTTCCACAGGCTACTAGGTAACTTTATAAGTGCTTTGAAAACACACCTCCCTGTGTACTTTCCTTTGAAAATTGCCTAGGGATAAGTACCCATAAAGATATGGTCCTGTTTGTGTGTTGCTGCATTACCCACCCTCTTTCTGTCCTTGGAAATACCTCCATAGAATGCAAGTATGAATAGACATGAAATCCCTATGTGTCTGGACTTATTCACAAGAGAAACTGGCAATTTTCAGAAAGCCTATTTATCTGAGTAAAAAGCCATTTCCCCCACCCAACTTGTTTTTGAAATTTGCTTCTTGGGGAGTGGGGGGGGGGGGGGGGGGGGGGGAAGGGGATAATTTTATAATAGAGCATCTATAGCAAAGTTTTATGCCTGTTTTATCAAATACGCACACAGAACTAACCTTAATGGTGCACAAATTCTGTCACACAAATTGAACACCTGCGCCAAAGACGGTGCAAGTGCATGAGTGTTCTCTATGTGCGTTGTGATGTATGTTATAAAACACCCACACACATCACCCCATCTACCCAAACTATGGCCCCAGTCTACATGTAAGTAAATGCCATCTTGCCATATGTACTTATATGTGCATATCTAGCTACACAATTTCATTAGTAACTACTGCAGGTATTAAAAACAACAATGCTGGCCACGGGAGCTAAATTTCCAGATATTCAGTGCCACTATCTGGATATCTAGATAAAGGTAATCAGCTCCAGAATTTATCCAGCTAGCAGAAACCTTTGTTGCTATCTGGATAACTTATCCAGACAACTTAGCACAGTTTTCTATCTATCCTAAGTTATCCAGCTATTGTCACGATCTGGAAACGTTCCAGGATTGCCCTAGCTTTGCCCATACTCTGTCCAATCAGTGCCCTCATAGTGCAGAGGCAGTATCCAGAAAGTGCCTCTAAATATCCCAGTCAGGTGTGTTATCCGGTTTGCAGGGTGTGCTTTTGAATATGGACCCGAGTCTGTCACTGAGCAGAGCTGCTAATAGTCTGAAATCCTGGTAGCAACACAACTCTTAATTTGGCCTTACAGAGACTAACACCTTGCCTTGGGAAACAGACGTTATGTGTTTTAACACCAGACAGTATCAACTGTTGCCCTGGAAGCAGTGTGGGAGTCCTCCAACTGCATTGGTACCAGTAGGGGGTGGTGTTTCAATATTGAGTTTTCAGGCACTAGGGGCCTACAGGGCCTCTGGAGTCCTGTAGAACTTGCCTGTCTCTCTCGCTATTGAAAATGTATATTGAAACAGCATCACCACTGGCAAGAATGTAAGTGGAGGTAATCCACACAGCTTAGAGGGAAAATTGCCTGGAAGGTATGTCTGCACCATTTGAACCATGGTTAGCTTTCTTCCTTGACAAAACACTAAGCCTTTTCCAGAATCTTGCAGTGACCTGCGGCTCCTATTCTTTTAGTACTTGAGAGACTTTCGGCTTAATACTCACCTGCGGTTCCAGAATAAGCACCTAAAGAGAGCTGGTAGGCGCTTGCTTCATTGCCAACTTTGAAGGAATCGTATTGTGCAATGGCTGTCTCACCGCTGAAGGCCTGCAGACTCACGACTAGCTGTGCCTTCTTGTTTGGCTGGTTTGTCAGGAAATAAAAGTTGTCTAGGCCCTGCCAGACTTCACCTGGAGGAGATTTTAAATTATTTTGTAAAGATTGCTCAGACGTCACAGCTTTAAAGTACCATTGGATAACTCAAAAACAAATATATATTTCTCTTGATTTTGGCTCATTCTATGTACTAAGGGGAAAATCTGCAGAACATTTAAAAAAGTTCTTACCCTAAGGAACCCATTCTATTATTATTAGGGCCAATATTCAGATAATAACCAATACCAGAGTCTTCACCTACCTGAAGGGTTTCCAAATCCTGTCTTATACCCTGCCCACGTTTTCTCAAAGTCCAGAGAGTTTTCACCGTTATGTCTCTGAATATTTTAAAATAAAACACTGGCCACAGCATTTAACAATTGCATATATTCACCCTAAAATCCAAACTTTGGAGAGCAAAAATAATAATATAATAAACTACTTTTTGCTCAAGACAGAAAGGGAAGAGAATTTGGGCTAAAATAAATATTATTTAACAAAAGAAAACCAGAACTCCCTGCCCAGGATAACCTACAGAGATGGCCTCCAACAACGGCTATTAGTACAGATTTCACTTGGAGCCCTGAAAAAAAAAAGCCACAACAGAAAACAACTCCCTACTAAGGAAGAAAAAAAACTGAGGTAATAAATAAAAATGGGGCATCTGGTATTCCAAAAAATGTTCACCCTATTCATATAGTGACGTAGGTCACCGATACCAGCTAAACATATATCAGTAACATTCAGCCACTATACATATAGCTAAGCAGTTTAATGTCTTCTGATCTTATCTATCCAAATAGTGCCATGTGGTATACGGTCTGTGCCAGAGCCGGTGGTGGGAGGCGGGGCAGACTTATACGGTCTGTGCCCTGAAGAGGACAGGTACAAATCAAGGTAGGGTATACCAGGGGCATAGCCAGACACCCAATTTTGGGTGGGCCTGGGCCCAAGATGGGTGGGCAGAAGAACTCCACCTTGTCGCACAAATGATTTGGTCTCTCCCTCTCTTGCCTGCATGCCATATGGTATCTCAAACATCCCCCCTCCCCCGCATACCTTTTAAATAGCAGATTTTCACCAGCAGCAAGCAGCAACTAATACACACTGCTCATGTTGGCCCCACAGCCTTCCTGCCGATACAACTTCCTGTTTCCGCATAGGCGGGAATACATCAGAGGGAAGGCTATGGGGCCGGTGCGAGCAGTATGTAACAGTCGCTGCAGGCAAAGATCTGCTATTTATAATGTATGCAGGAGGAACAGTTGTTGGGAGTTTTCGGCTGATGGGGCTTGGGAATCCCTGCCAGCCACATCATAGGTATGCTGCTACTGGGTGGGCCTGAGCCCAAAGTGGGTGGGCCTGGGCCCACCCAGGCCCACCCTTGGCTACGCCACTGGGGTATACACAAAAAGTAGCACATACGAGTTTATCTTGTTGGGCAGACTGGATGGACCGTGCAGGTCTTTTTCTGCCATCATCTACTATGTTACAGAGAGTTTCAGCAGTACTAGCTGCTGAAAATCTATGGACAAAGGACTTACATGTTTAGTGGCAGTCGCTAAGGGCTGAAAAAAAATTAGTGTGAAGGTCCATTCTATAAAATGGTGCTCGGGTTGGACACCGTTTATAGAATGGCATTTGGTGCCAGGAACCACACCCAATTTTGGGCGCGATGATTTATACCAACTGAAACCTGGACTAAGTTCTCGTGCCTAAATTAGGCACGGATCTCCCTTATTCTGTAACACTGCATCTGCCCGTGACCCCACCCATGGCCACACCTCCTTTTCAGATCTGCACGTAAAATTTACACTTCCATATTAGTGACTAAAGACACAGGCATAAATTCAAATTATTGCCAATTAGTGCTATTATTGGTGCCCAATTATCAGCACTAATTGGCTCATTATGCAATTACATTGTATGCGCAAATTGGATGCATGCCCAAATTTGCACATGCAATTTTGAGTACCATATATAGAATTAGGGTATAAATGTATAAGCCCTTAGAACATTGACCCACTTGTTATTTGGTATAGGACTGCCAGATACACATTTTATGAAATGTGACTTGTGTGGTCACCGATAGCATCACAAACTATATTTTCAAGTTATAGGATGTTGGCTTTATAAAGGGGGCAATTTTCCAAACTGGGTACACTGATGCTCAGTTTGTGGACAATTGTGCTCATGAGCTTTGCACCAGTTTTCATAAGAAAAATGTACAAACATGCTTTCCCTTTTGAAAATTGCTCAGGGAAAAAGTACCCACAGAGATGTGAACCTGCTTTTTCTACTTTCCACTGAAAATAACACACAAAGATTTAAAAATGTATTCTATGCATTATTTCCCTCCCCTGCCCTAAATGCACTTCTTGGAAAGCCTACTTTTCTACCAAAAATTATGGAGGTTGTTGGTCCTTGGTGTGCTTTCAAGCAGGCAAATGATGGGCAATTTTCAAACAGACAGGTTACCTGGATAGTTATTTCCCTCCATAGATAACTTCTGAAAATTGCACATTTTGGTTGCCACCCTGTCACCGCCCCCCCCCCCCTCTGCTGCCGCTGTACATCTTAGCTGGTGGGAGTCCAACCCCCACCAGCTGAAGCACCACTGTTGCAAATACCTTGGCTGGTGGGGGGTCCCTAATCCCCACCAGCTGAAGACTTCGTCCAGCGCTGGACGTGAGGGGAAGACAGCAGGGCAGGCAGTGCGGCACTGCCGCCGCAGACCAACACTGGACAAAGTCTTCAGCTGATGGGAATTAGGGACCCTCACCAGCCAAGGGGGGGAAAAAGTCACTAAGCACCCTTCAAGGACAGGGAAATACACTAACTCACCTTGAGCTACAACAGAAACGGAGCGAGAAAAATCCACATAAATAAATCAAGGAGGCATTTCTCCTTCACTCCACCTCTTTCCTAAGACAGACACAGATCATCCCGTTAACTGTAACTACTCTATTTGGATATATTTACTTTCTTTTTGAAGGAATTCACTCAAGCCGGTATACAGCAAGAATAAGCAATGAACAATATTGATTGGAAAATTTGGAATATATGCCGAAATAAATGTATTTATTGAATTGGATGTTGTAATTTCTTTACCTTTTGCTAATTTTCTTAGTTGCATTTAATAATTATATATAAAAAAAGTAGAAATTAAAAAAACAAAAAACACAAGATTAGCACCCTCTGTCAAAAGGGTTTTTAACATGGGAAAAAAACCTGAGCAAAGTGCAGCACCATGACCTTGTGTGACTTTAGCATCTGAGAATGGTAAGATATTGATTTCGAAATCTTTATTTCAAAAAAAGAAAGATGCTGTGTTCTGTGAGCCAAATTTCATAGCTGAAACTCCATGGCAGCTAAAGTTGCACGTTTCTTTAAATTTCCTTCTATGTGTTTAATTTCTTTATCTGGTAAAGATTATGGGGCCCTTTAACTAAGCTGCTTAGGTGCCTACGCGCATGGAATGCATGCCAAATTGGAGTTACTGCCCGGTTACTGCGTGGCCCTTGCGGTAATTTCAATTTTGGCACGCATCCGCTATGCGCTTCTGGAAAATAATTTTTATTTTCTGGCGTGCGTAACAGACACACACCAAGTAGCATTTGACACGCTGAAGTCACTACCGCCCAGATTCTTTACCGCTAGGTCAATGGCTGGTGGTAAGGTCTCAGACCTAAAATGGATACGCGGCAATTTTGATTTTGCTGCATGTCCTTTTATGGCAAAAAAAGGGCCTTTTACAGACACGCTAAAAAAGAAATGTATCGGCACGCACCCAAAGCCCATGCCTACACTACCGCAAGCCATTTTTCAGCATGCCTTTGTAAAAGGACCCCTATATATTTTTTGGTCCTGCACAGCTGGAGCAGCTTTTGCTGGAACATGAGAACATTGCTTCCGATTCTGTATCTCAATCTTGAAAATGGGAACTTAAACTGGGATACGCATCCGGTTTAGGAAACAGAATGCTCTCTAGTATATTTAATTTCCTATACTTCTTTATTATGGGCCAGATTTGTCCTCGATGAGGGTTAGTTGGGCTGGGTCCCATTTTGGGAACTGATTAAACTGCTATATAAATAAGTGCAAAGGACCTAATTAGTCAATCACAATGTAATAAAACGTGCAATGATTTTCAGTGGTATTATATGGCTAATGCAGCTGAAAATCATAACTGGCCTTGGCCAGTAGAACTTATCTAGGTGCATAGAAGCCAGCTCTGTGGGTGCTGATGGATGCTGAGCACCTCAGTTCCTTCACTTGTGTCCTGGGGGAGTAATTTGTATTCTGTTTGGCACCTTCAATCATGTTGAAATGTTGGGGTTTATGTGACTGGCAGGTGCTGCTGCCCAGATAAATGCTTTTGCATATTGGGATGCAGGATGTTAGATTACAAGTTTTAGGGGAAGCAACCTAGCCACTGTCCTTGAATCTGTAACTTGCCTTGAACACAGGTTTGGAAAGAACAGTATTAAGGCTCAAAGTCTAGAGTCTGAAGGATCTCCACTGACTTCCAGTTAAAATTGAGAATTCAGTTTAAAACATTACTGATTTTTTTTTTATTGAATGCTTTGGCCCCAGTGGCCCTTTGTGCATTGTGATCCACAGACACATTAATATTAAATATACCATTTTTTAGGCAAATAAGGTTAGATAACTATCGTTTCTCAATTTTTATGACAACTCCCCCTTTGGCTTTCAGCAAAATGAAAAAAAAAACAAAAAACAAAAACAGAAATCAGTTACATTTTCATACACATCTGAAGGCTCATCTGTTTTGGAGGGCTGTTTGACTTGTAGTATACAGTTTTGAATCATCTGGTTCAGATTAGATGACAATAAATTGGACCTTATTTTATATTGGTTTTGTTAAGCTTATTGTGCATGTTCATTGGTTGTGGATTGTGCAAATTTTAAATAAATAAAAATAAATAGATCCTGGACTACGTGCTGTGTGTGAGACAAGGATAATAACCAATACCAGAGTCTTCACCTACCTGAAGGGTTTCCAAATCCTGTCTTATACTCTGCCCACGTTTTCTCAAAGTCCAGGGAGTTTTCACCGTTATGTCTCTGAATGACAGTCCACCCTCCATCCTCGTTCATCTCACAAGCGACCTGTGCATAGGGAGCCATGCAAAATAAGCTACTGCTGTGCAAAGCGGTTCATTTAAAGAGTGCGAGTCTCGTGTTGGTTAACCAACAACTCCTCTTTTACATTATGTTTTGCATTACACAAGTTCAGGGAATGATTTCAGAATGTAAATGCCACTGCTGTCTTTTCTACATGGTCCTTATTCAAAAGCCATAATCGTGATTTGCACATGTAAATACTACACACATGTAAAAGCCAATTGTAGAAAACCGGTATTTACAAATGTAGATTGCATGGGGGGGGCGGGGAGGGGGGGTCAGACTGATAGCATAGAATGTTGCTACTGTTTGGGTTTCTACCAGGTACTTGTGACCTGGATTGGCCATTGCTGGAAGCAGGATACTGGGCTACATGGATCATTATGGCTATTTTTACATTTTTATGTTCTTACCCCCTGTATCCCCCATGTCCATGTTGGGATTTACAGCTGCTCCCTACCACATATGTGTATTTTAAAAGTGCTCATTTTGGCCAGCCCTGTACAGGAAGAATTAAGGGAAGCATCCTCCTAATCTTCCATGGTTTATCTCCTCCTCCTCCAAATTGAAACAAAATAAAAGATTGTGCCCTCTGCAGTTGATTGGTAGGACATAAATAGCTTTCCAAAATGGCAGACATAGAGGTGTTAATGCCAACATATCCAAGTGCAAGTTCTGAAATACTCTGTTACATGTGTAAATCTTGACGCTTACATGTGTAAGTTGCTGCATTTCCTCTGTTAAATTTCTATATTATTATTAAGTACATAAGTACATAAGTACATAAGTAGTGCCATACTGGGAAAGACCAAAGGTCCATCTAGCCCAGCATCCTGTCACCGACAGTGGCCAATCCAGGTCAAGGGCACCTGGCACGCTCCCCAAACGTAAAAACATTCCAGACAAGTTATACCTAAAAATGCGGAATTTTTCCAAGTCCATTTAATAGCGGTCTATGGACTTGTCCTTTAGGAATCTATCTAACCCCTTTTTAAACTCCGTCAAGCTAACCGCCCGTACCACGTTCTCCGGCAACGAATTCCAGAGTCTAATTACACGTTGGGTGAAGAAAAATTTTCTCCGATTCGTTTTAAATTTACCACACTGTAGCTTCAACTCATGCCCTCTAGTCCTAGTATTTTTGGATAGCGTGAACAGTCGCTTCACATCCACCCGATCCATTCCACTCATTATTTTATACACTTCTATCATATCTCCCCTCAGCCGTCTCTTCTCCAAGCTAAAAAGCCCTAGCCTTCTCAGCCTCTCTTCATAGGAAAGTCGTCCCATCCCCACTATCATTTTCGTCGCCCTTCGCTGTACCTTTTCCAATTCTACTATATCTTTTTTGAGATACGGAGACCAGTACTGAACACAATACTCCAGGTGCGGTCGCACCATGGAGCGATACAACGGCATTTTAACATCCGCACACCTGGACTCCATACCCTTCCTAATAACACCCAACATTCTATTCGCTTTCCTAGCCGCAGCAGCACACTGAGCAGAAGGTTTCAGCGTATCATCGACGACGACACCCAGATCCCTTTCTTGATCCGTAACTCCTAACGCGGAACCTTGCAAGACGTAGCTATAATTCGGGTTCCTCTTACCCACATGCATCACTTTGCACTTGTCAACATTGAACTTCATCTGCCACTTGCACGCCCAATCTCCCAGTCTCGCAAGGTCCTCCTGTAATCGTTCACATTCCTCCTGCGACTTGACGACCCTGAATAATTTTGTGTCATCGGCGAATTTAATTACCTCACTAGTTATTCCCATCTCTAGGTCATTTATAAATACATTAAAAAGCAACGGACCCAGCACAGACCCCTGCGGGACCCCACTAACTACCCTCCTCCACTGAGAATACTGTCCACGCAATCCTACTCTCTGCTTCCTATCTTTCAACCAGTTCTTAATCCATAATAATACCCTACCTCCGATTCCATGACTCTGCAATTTCTTCAGGAGTCTTTCGTGCGGCACTTTGTCAAACGCCTTCTGAAAATCCAGATATACAATATCAACCGGCTCCCCATTGTCCACATGTTTGCTTACCCCCTCAAAAAAATGCATTAGATTGGTGAGGCAAGACTTCCCTTCACTAAATCCGTGCTGACTTTGTCTCATCAGTCCATGTTTTTGTATATGCTCTGCAATTTTATTCTTAATAATAGCCTCCACCATCTTGCCCGGCACCGACGTCAGACTCACCGGTCTATAATTTCCCGGATCTCCTCTGGAACCCTTCTTAAAAATCGGAGTAACATTGGCTACCCTCCAGTCTTCCGGTACTACACTCGATTTTAGGGACAGATTGCATATTTCTAACAGTAGCTCCGCAAGTTCATTTTTTAGTTCTATTAATACTCTGGGATGAATACCATCAGGTCCCGGTGATGACTTGGGGGTAAAATCCACTGTGTATTTCTAGGATAAGCAGCATAAAATCTGTTTTACTGTTTAGGGATCTTGCCAGATACTTGTGACCTGGATTGGCCACTATTGGACCTTCAGTCTGTCCTCAGTATGGCAATACTTATGTTAATACTTCTAAATGGATGCTCTAGCCACATACATCTGCATTCTTGCACCTATGTTAGAAATAGATCTACACTGTCAGATCCTTTTCTAAAATATTACTGGAATTGTACACATTCCAGCCTGGATGCAGCAATTCCAATTTCTGTGATCTACCTAAAATGGACCTTAATATGTCATTGCTAATTTGGTATAATGTTTGCAGAACAGAAGATATGCGACTTTTGCATTTCAATCAGGTACAAAATGCAAACTGTAAATCCTCTGGGGAGAGGGAAATATTCTGTGTGAATGTTCTTTTCCTTGAGCTACTACTGAAAAAAGGTGCGAGCTAAATCCCAAATCCCTTCTCTACCCCTTAGTTTACAAAAATAGACATTGCAGCTGGATCACAAATTTTGGAATCTCTGATCTATGTCAAATGAAAACAAAACAAAACCTTACCCCCCCCCCCCCCAATGTTTACCAAGCCATGCTAGTGGCTGCCATTGCGCTGATGCTGACACAACCCATTCACTTTAAATGGGCTGTGTGGGTATTGCCGAGTGGCTTAGTAAACAGTGGGGTTAGATTATGATTTTACTTCTGCTTGTAAGCCATGGAGTTTCCCTAAGTATTGGTCTAAAAATTCAAAACTCCTGGAATACTTTTTTTTTTTTTAATCATGTGTTCTTCATTAACTTTTTAATACATACGAGTCTATTAAAGATTCAAGAAACATTTCCTTGTGGTCATAATGGATATTAATCTCAGTGTCCTATGAAGTTTTGATACTTTTTTTTTTTTAAATTAAGGAAAAGATGATCTGTAGATCTACCTGGAAAGATTGTGTGGCTCCTGCTGGTTTTATCCAGTATACTCCACTGGCTGACGAAGGATTCTTCTTCCTGATGTCGGAACAATCCTCACCTTTGAAACAGAAAAATGAAAGAATAAGCAATATGTCAACTACGGATGAAAAACAGGTGTAGCATCTTTTTTGGCTAATTTCTTTTTTTTTTTTTTTTTAAACAAAAGCACCAAGATTTGACTACTGCTGCTGCAGAGGTCTATAATCCAAAACAATTATCGTAGGCATCGAGGCCTCAGCATTAAACATCTTTATACTGTATATAGTTCTGATGTCACATTAGTCCTCTTATCACTTCTTAAAAATGCAAGAAATTCCACATTAGTTAAGAAGCCTATTGCTCCCTGGGGTGTACAAGAAACCTTGTATATTTTTAAGATTCGAAAACAGTCCACTTGTTGGGATCCTCTTTGGCTTGCCCTGAAATTTTGGAGTGAATAGGACTCACAACATAGTATATAAATGTAGATATAGATATATTAGTGGTTCTGAACCCAGTCCTGGGACACACCAATCCAGCCTGGTTTTTAAGGTAGCTACAATGAATGTACATGAGATAAGTTTGCATAGAATAGAGACAGTGCGTGCAAATGTATGTCATGCCTTTTCCTGGTGTGTATTCTGAAAACCTGACTGGCTTGGTATGACCCAAGGACTGGGTTCAGAACCCCTGATGCAGACCCACATGAGCTCTCCTCCCTTTGCGAAGCAGGCTAACAATAGTATCTCCATTAATTCATTAAATTTGGTTTACAGACAGATTTGAGTGTTCTACACACATTGCATTAGTTGGTGTTTTCAAACAGTAGGAAACATGAAGAAGAATCAGCTTTCTCTACTTGGACCAGATGTAACAAGAGATTTAATTTGAACTTAAAGAGAAAACTCCCTGTGTCTAATTGAGCCACTAAATCTCATTGTGTATGGCATTAGACAAGTAAGCAAATCCTGAACCAGACAATCAGAGCTTACATTGTGGTCAAAATGTTTTCCTGTAATGCATCTCATGTTTGTTTTCAGTACATTCAGTGATCAGTTCAAAGCTGAAATTAATACACATTGCATGGTAGATAGATCTTCCTTAGATCGAGAACTGTGAAATCAGCAATATAATTGCATTAATAGAATTTACTTGTCACCATGACATATGCTATGCTCCGCTCCTGTGCAAGATTTAAAGTGCTAAGGCGTTCCCAAAGCTCAGGCCATGATTGGAAGGCTCTTCAGGTCCACATCTCCCTTTTCATCATATGTAATCTGTTTACTACTCAACAAAATGGCCAGTAACTTTTACAAATGTATGTAATGTCAATGGAACCAGATAATATGATGTCACTTATTCATAATATTTTTTCCTGTTTGAAATATATAAATTCCAAATGGCATAATAGCTCACATAAATAAAGTTCAGAAATGTCTTACCTTCTGGAAGAGGTACTTTCTGTCAAAAGAAAAAGTATATATTTTACTTTGGAAGTGCAGCAATCTTACATTTCCCCTCCCCCCTAATAAAATGATTTGCAAGTTAAATTGGTTATCAAGAAAATTGGTGCAAGACATCTTGCCTTCTACTGTGGAGGGGCATTTTCAATATTTCGTCTAAGTCTGAATTGAGACTTTTACAGAAAACATCACAACCCTTCTAGCTCACAGCCATAACTGAACCAGAAAAATGTCTAAATTTCTGGTTTGATTATAGCTTGGAACTATATGCTTCATGCTCAACACATTCATCTCTAAGACCATTTAATTAAAAAAAATCCCCAGGGAAAAACTGGCCACATAGACATCCCAGCAGTGCAGAGGGGCAGCCCAGTGGACTTCACATTAAAGGACCCAGGTACAAATCCCACCTAAACCCCTTTATATTGTACAGTGAGCCCTTCAGAACTGAGAAAGCCTACGGTACCTAAAGGTCCACCATTACAATAGACCTCAGACTTGCAGGTCAGTTATAGAGTTAGGTTTAGGAGGTATTTGTATGTTCCAGAAGGGCTCACATATTTGTACTGAAATGAAAGAGTTAAAGTGGGAATTGAACCTGTGCCCCATTGTTCACTGTCCACTGCACTGACCACTAGGAATGGCCATAATATAGAGAGCTGTCATAACGCCTGATATCTACTGTCACATCTTGGGGAGTGGGAGGGGTTCATTGACCACTGGGGTATTAAGAGGGGGTAATGCATTAATCCCCTCAGTGGTCAGCTGCTCTGTTAGGGCACCTTTTCTGAAACAGATCTATATAAAAACTTCTTTTTTTTTTTGCCCTGGGCCTTTGTCTGTGTTCCATTATCGCTGAAAAACATCCAGATTTTAAACCTGTCCAAGTCCCACCCAAAACATGCCTCCAATATGGCCCCCCCCCCCCTGCAATTTAGATGGACTGCAGAGTAAAACATCCCAATTCCGAGTTTTGAAAATCATGACTTTTAGACATTTTTGCAAGAAGACAGCCATCTGCTGCGTTGTGCCACTTTGGAGGTGTTTTTTCTCTTTTGAAAATGAGTGCCATAGCGTAGTTCGCAGGGTGTATTCAGTAAGCCACATTCACAACAGGCCATCAGTTTTTCGGCAAGGTTTGTGGCTGCCCTTAAGACTCTGTTCTCTTTTTGCTTTCTCTCATCTTACCCCCCTCAGCCAAGCAAGGTCTCTTACCTGTGGTCTGACTTGGTGAAAAGAGAGGCATAGTAGTATTGCTATGCCAGAAAAACATTTTAGTGAGATTGCCGGATTCATTTTCCTTAATAAAACCAGAAAAAAAAATGTGTTAGAGCCGTCCTTATCCTTTGCCTATCTCCTTTCTATAAGCACAAATGATACAATTCAAACACATTTGTAGTACTTAAAGTTACTTTAAAAAGCATAGAGGCCCTTTCATGCATGGCAACAGGCTTGCCGGGTACCAATCTGGAAATACCACCAGGGTACTGCAGGAGCCCGGTGGTAGTTCCCATCCCCAGCGTACCATTTTGGGTGCTATGGGAATTAATTTTTGTAGCACCAGAACTTAACCGACAGTAATCAGATATTGCCGTGTGCTGCTCAGTTACCTCCAGGTTAGCGTAGAAGCCCCTACTGCCATCTCAATGGGTGCCGGTAAGGGATCCCCACCAAAATCACTCTCATCTCTCCCTACATTCCCCCCTTGGAACTCCGTTCACTGGGTAAATCTCTCTTATCTGCACCCTTCTCCTCCACCGCTAACTCCAGACTCCGTTCCTTTTATCTTGCTGCACCATATGCCTGGAATAGACTTCCTGAGCCAGTATGTCAAGCTCCATCTCTGGCCGTCTTCAAATCTAGGCTAAAAGCCCACCTTTTTGATGCTGCTTTTAACTCCTAACCCTTGTTCACTGGTTCAGAACCCTTATTTTATCATCCTCACTTTAATATTCCCTGATCTCTTGTTTGTCCTGTTTGTCTGTCCTAATTAGATTGTAAGCTCTGTCGAGCAGGAACTGTCTCTTCATGTTCAAGTGTACAGCGCTGCGTACGTCTAGTAGCGCTGTAGAAATGATGAGTAGTAGTAGTAGTAAAATGGCTGTGCGGTAAGTGGTTCACTTACTGCAGAGCCATTTCTTTTCGTCAAAAACGGACAACCTTTTACCCACTTTGGTAAAAGGGGGCCTCAGCGCACATTAAAAAAAACCCACATGCCAATGCTAGCGCAGGCTCCCTTTTACCGCAGCTTTGTGAAAGGACCCCATAGTGCTTTGCTTACTGTTCTTTCAAGCGATCCTTGTTCAGAAGTATCCTGAATTTTGGTAACCTTTGAAAAGTTATTGCTGCTGCTCGCCAGTAATAACTTACAAGGTTATCCAAGACGTGACTTATAAGCATGAACCCTGCAGCTAAAAGTTGTCTGTCACAGCTACAGCTAGCTCCAACCCACAGTGCCAGGCATCCACTTCCCTTTTGCTGGGCTGCTGCTCAGATGGCATCAGAGGGGGAAACAGCTGACGCATGATGATTCAGAGCCCTCTTTAACCACAACAAATGAAGCTTTGTAAACTTCTGTTTTTCCTTAACTGGGAACATTCTTAAGGTATCCCTTAGCTACTCCGAAGCCTGTTTTTACAGCAGCATTAGTAGCACAAAGCTACCCATTCAACTGGCAAGGAAACAGAATCTTCCTGATACACATTGAGCCCTTAATCACTGAGAGATTATATCTTTATCAGGTTATCAATAGAAATCAAACAAAATAAAACATAGAAAAGAAAATAAGATGATACCTTTTTTATTGGACATAACTTAATACATTTCTTCATTAGCTTTCGAAGGTTGCCCTTCTTCGTCAGATTGGAAATAAGCAAATGTGGTAGCAGGTAGTATATATAAGCAGGGCCGTGCCAACCCGGTAAGCGAGGTAAGCATGGCAGGGGGGCGCCAACCTCTGGAGGGCGCCGCCGCGCCATGCTTACCGCCGCCACCTACCTCAGCTCCCGGACCCCGACAGCAGCGCTGGAGCCCGCCCATCCAACATCCCCTCGCATATCCTCCCCCGGGCAGTGGCGTAGCTAAAAACGGATTTAAAAAAAAAAATGCAGGCAGGCACATTTTTTAAAATTTGTGCTTCCTCCCCTCCCTTTCCTCCCACCTACCGTTCCGCAACACGCCTCCCGAGACCCAGCCCCTTCCCAAGCCTACCACCAACCACGTTCCGTTCTCCCTCTCATCCTCCCACCCCCGGGCCCCGACTGTCAAGTTTTCTCTTACTTTGTTGCAGCAAGAAGAAGCTGATTTGAGCCCAGCCGGCGTCGGATCCTTCCCTCTGCTTTCGTCACTCACGAGTCCCACCCTCGCGCAAACAGGAAGTGTGTGAGCGAGAGCAGGACTCGGAGGAGCGAGGGAAGGATGTGGCCATGTGGGCAGTGTGCTTTCGTCGTTGCTAAGGTAAGGTTTGACGGTCCGTGGAGGGAGGAGTGACAAAAGGGGCGCTGGACACGGGGAGAGAGAGGAGGGGGGAACAAAATGGCGCTGGACTTGGGGGAGAGAAAAAGGGGAAAACAAAGCGTTGGAGAGAGAGGGGGGGAAACAGCGGTGCTCGGGGGGGGGGGGGGGGGTGGAGAGAGGGAAAACAGCGGTGCTGGACTGGGGGGGGGGGGGAGGCTATCTAGACTTAACCCACAATGATAGTAAATGCTATTGAAAACAATAGCAAAAAGATTAGAAATAAGGGACCGCCGATGTGTGGGTCCATCTGTAAGAAGGGAAGAGGAGATGTTAGACTATGGGGGAGGGAAGGGCAGGACTGTTCCCAACTATGAGTAGGTAGGAGAGCTGATGCTGAGCTATGGGGGAAGGGAAGGACAGGACTGATGTTGAGTTACAAGGAAGGATGGGGAAAGGGGTAGGCAAGGGCAGCGCAGATGTTGGGGCATGAAGGGTAGGGAAGGGCAGAGCTGCAGAGATGCCAAGCTATTCAGTTCCAGGCTGGAGATTTTGGGGCAATCCTGGTTTTGAACTTATATCCCAAAACAGTGTGGGATTTGTAGTGCCCATTGAGTGCTTCGAGTCCCATAATGCAACAGCATAGAATGGGCAGAAATGCAGGACTGTCCCAAAATTTCCAGCCTGGAACTGGGTAACTGGAACTGTAAAGAGGCCCGGAGGGAGAGAAGAGAACATGGCTGGAAACGGTAGGAGGAGAGAGATGGGGAGAGAAAGAGGGGCCATGGAAAAGAGCAGGGGAGATCCAGGGACATGGAAAAAAGCAGGGGAGAGCCAGAAAGAGATGGGGAGAGAAAGAGGGGCCATGGAAAAGAGCAGGGGAGAGCCAGGGACATGGAAAAAAGCAGGGGAGAGCCAGAAAGAGATGGGGACAGAAAGAGGGGCAATGGAAAAGAACAGGGGAGAGCCAGGGACATGGAAAAGAGCAGGGGAGAGCTAGAGAGAAGATGCTGGATGGAAGGGGGTACAGAGAGAGAGAGAGAGAGATGAGTGGAAAGAGGGGACATGGGTAGGAGAGAGAGAGAAGCTGCTGGGGAGAAACTGGGGGAGACCCTAGCTGTCAGACTGAGAAAGGAAAAATGCTGGAAGGAGGGGTCAGAATGAGGGAAGACGCTGGTAGGGAGGGAAAGAGAAAAGACACTGGAAGGATGGGGAGAGAGAGGACATGCTGAATGGAAAAGGGTCGAGAAAGAGAACTGTCTAGAAGGAAGGGGAGATAGAGGGAGACAATGGATGGAAGGATTGAGAGAGGGTAATGGGTGGAAGGATGGAGAGAGAAAGAGGGATGACACTGGATGGAAGGGTAGGAGAGAAAGAGGGAAGGTGCTGGACATGGGTGGATGGAGGGGAAGGCAGGTGGGAGAGGAGGGTTGCTGGACATGGATGGAGGGGAGGGAAGACAGGAAGGAGATGCACGTGGATGAAGGGGAGAAATTCTGAACATGGATGGAGGGGAAGGAAGACAGAGGAAGGCGATGCAGATGGATGGAGGGGAAGGGAGAGAGAAGAAATGATCGACATGGATGGAGGGGAGGGAAGAGAGAGGAAGCAGATGAGATGAGGGAAAAGGGAGAAAACCTGCACATGGATGGAGAAAATAGGCAGAAGCTGGATCCACTGGACAATCAAGTCTGCAGAGGACCCAGCTTTTACTTACCAATGTAAGGCAAGAAAGGAGGAAAGTAAAGAAATAAATGGAAAGGAAGACCTGGAAATGGAATTAAGAGGACAGATAGCAGCAGAATCAGGTACCGGGCCAGCATGATCAGAAAAACAAAGTCACCAGACAACAAAGGTAGAAAAAATCATTTTATTTTCATTATAGTGTTTGGAATATGTGCACTTTGATAATCAAGTTCTCAACGTTAAAAGTTTATATTTATTTATTTATTTATGGCATTTTATACTAGACCGGGGGGGGGGGGGGGGGCGCCAACTGATAGTCTGCAGGGGGGCACCAGAGACCCTAGGCACGGCCCTGTATATAAGAGAAACATCAAAGCATTACTTTGACAGTCTGACAGAGTGGGAGGGTGGGGGTATGCATGGGGACATCAAAGCATATCATTGATATTCTAACAGGATGGGTGTGGATAGGTGAGGGGTGGGGTGATCAACAGAGAATACAGCTTTATGGTTTATAATGGGCTAGGAACCCCAGATCCTTGTTAAGTCCTTTCTGTTAGGTGTTAAAATATTCAATCATTCTGACTTCAAAGGTCTTACGTTCTTGTATGGTTTTAAAGTTACCTTTCAGGATTCTCACTGTGAAGTCACTGGTACAGTGTCCTGGTCCTGTAAAATGCTGACCAACAGGGGTGGGAGCCCTACTGGCACCAGTATTGTTCATGTGATGTCTATGTAGAATATCAATGCTATGCTTTGATGTCCCCATGCATACCTCCGACCCACCCCATCCTCCCACCCTGTCAGACTGTCATAGTAATGCTTGAATGTTTTCACTTATATACACTGTCAGCTAGCACATTTGCTTATTTCCGATCTGACGAAGAAGGGCAACCTTCGAAAACTAATCAAGAAATGTATTAAGTTATGTCCAATAAAAAAGGTATCATCTTATTTTCTTTTCCATGTTTTATTTTGTTTGATTTCTATAGATTCTACATGGAATGTTGCTATTCCACTAGCAACATTCCATGTAGAAGTCAGCCCTTGTAGATCACCAATGTGGCCGCGCAGGCTTCTGCTTCTGTGAGTCTGCTGCACGTACGTGCAGGACGTCAGACTCACAGAAACAGAAGCCTGCGCAGCCTTCTACATGGAATGTTGCTAGTGGAATAGCAACATTCCATGTAGAATCTCCAATGGTATCTATTTTACTGTCATAGTAATGCTTGAATGTTTTCACTTATATACACTGTCAGCTAGCACATTTGCTTATTTCCGATCTGACGAAGAAGGGCAACCTTCCACTCAGCTAGTAGTAATTATCCGCTCCACCACTGAAAGTTGTACACTAACTATCGGTGGTGGTGGTGGTGGGGGGGGGGGGGGGGGGGGGGGGCAGGGCAACACTTCTACGGTCTGTGCCGTGAAAATAGCAGATACTAATCAAGGTCAGGTATACACAAAAAGTAGCACATATGAGTTATCCTGTTGGGCAGACTGGATGGACCGTGCAGGTCTTTCTATGCCGTCATCTACTATGTTACCACGTTATATTAACCCTTTAGTGTCCAATGTTCCCATAATAAGCCATATGGGAACAGATCGATGGGGACATTGGACACTAGAGGGGTTTTACTTCCCAGATAATGTTAATTAAACAAGTCATTAGTAAACAAAAATATTGTGTAATGTGATCTAAAGAATTAACAGCTGGGATGACACTGCCCCCTGGTGCATCCTGCTCTCTCTCTCTCTCTCTCTTTGGCTATATTCAAATCCAAACTAAATAGCCATCTTTGGAGATTTACTTTTAAATCTAACCTAATTTCCCCCCCTCTTGTTGATGTTAACTATTTTTCTACAACCTTTTGGTTGATTCGTCTAGCAACGTGGAGCCTGGACTGTCACTTATGTGCACTGCACACACTCATGGCAGCACAGAAGAGATAAAGTGGTTGGGAGGCGGGGATAGTGCTGGGCAGACTTGTATGGTCTGTGCCCTGAAAATGACAGTTACAAATCAAGGTAAGATATACACAAAAACTAGCAAATATGAGTTTGTCTTGTTGGGCAGACTGGATGGACCGTGCAGGTCTTTTTTCTGCCGTCATCTACTATGTTACCATGTTGATAAGACGCATAATGCCCGAGACCATACCCACTAGGCTTCTGAGATACAAGCATACCCTCCCCCTCAGCTGGAAAAAATAAAACTGTGGACATTTAACATTTTCTTTCCTACCAGATAGACGCACTAAAGAGAATAAAAGCAGCTTCCAGTCCTCTCTCAGCAGATGTGAGCATTACCTGTCAGCAGAGACGCCTCACTGCAAGGACTGTGGCAATGCAATAGAAGTCAGAGGGAAGACCCGCTCTTATAAATAGGGAAGACCAGCACTTAGTCAGAAGGGGAGGGGCAGGGGTTGTGCTACCAGCTTAATCACTTGGGGGGGGGGGACGGTTTCAGGACTAACCACTTAGAGGAAGAGTGATTAGGGTGTTTCCCTGTCTGCAAAGCTGATGAGACAGGTGAAATTCGAAATTTCTGCTTAATACGTTGTTGTTGTTATTATTCATTTTGATGCAACCTGCAGAAGATGAGATCACAAATGACTGTGCTCCGATTGAGTAAGAAAAGATACATGAAGAACAGACACGTCAAGAAAGGTTCCAAATATAGACTAACAGCAAACTGGCTACAACCAACAAAATGTTCAAAATAAAATACAAAAATGAATTTACATGCAAAAGGATATTTTTTTTTACATTTTATTTATTTAACAAATTTATAACCTGCTCTAAATAAGATTTAGGAGACAAAAACATAGCATCAAATCACGTGAAAACACTGAAAACATCCCATCATGACTTATTTGACTTTTCTTTATATGTCACTCATTTAAAATTCGAAGCGGCTTACATGACATTTTTGTGTACACATTTTTTTTTTTGTAAAAAAAAACCCCTTCTATTCAATACTTATCACAAAAGTTCTAGGCGGTTCACGATTTCACATACATAATAGAAGCCAACTATGCAACACATGACAGTAGACAAGATCACTCAGAATAAACCATCACAAAAACTTCAAACTTTACATTCTCAGGTACTTGTTGTTACTGAATGCTGAAACATTTATACAGTTCATATTCCTTGAAAAGCCTTTATACACAAAAACCTTTTGAGGTCTTTTTAGGTTATCAATAGAAATCAAACAAAATAAAACATGGAAAAGAAAATAAGATAATACCTTTTTTATTGGACATAACTTAATACATTTCTTGATTAGCTTTCGAAGGTTGCCCTTCTTCGTCAGATTGGAAATAAGCAAATGTGGTAGCAGGTAGTATATATAAGAGAAACATCAAAGCATTACTTTGACAGTCTGACAGAGTGGGAGGGTGGGGGTATGCATGGGGACATCAAAGCATTTCATTGATATTCTAACAGAATGGGTGTCTTTTTAAAAATCCTAAAAATTCTGAATGCCTCTTAATTCCAAAGGGATTGTGTTCCATAAAACCGGACCTGCTATGTAAAGAATTGTGTTCCTATATTCTTTTAATTTGAACAATTGGTAGGAGGGGACATCAAACAAACATTTGTTTGCAGACCTCAAGGATCTTCTGGGCTGATAATTATGTAACTTAGATGCCAATAATGGTGAAGCCTGACCAAAAACCTTAAACATCAGGCAGAGGATTTTAAACTTTACCCTGCTAGCAATAGGGAGCCTATGAAACTCCTTCAACACAGGAGAAATATGATCATACCATTCTTACCAGTGAGAACCCTTGCAACAGCATTCTGTGCAACTTGTAATACCTTAAATTGATTTTTCTTCACCCCAAGCCATAAGCAAGCCACATATGCACATAAATGGCCTCTTTGAAAATACTGACTGGCTTAAAAGTATGTGTTTTGACGGTAGGGAAGTATGGAGTTGAAGTTTGGCAGAACATGGGTACAGTGTGCATGTACACCGTGCATTATATAGAATCCAGGGGTCAATCCATATTCCTTTATCAAATTTATCAGCGGACTCAGATAAATCTTATTGTAAGCCACATTGAGCCTGCTAGTGTGTGGAAAAATGTGGGATATAAATGCTGCAAATAAATAAATAAATAAATGTACACGCATAGATTATAAAATACGCTAGTCTACACATGTACTTTAAAATTATAGGTGTGAATATTAACACCAGCACCAGGGCAGGTACAATGTCATTTCCACCACATATGCAAGTTTTTTTATAAAGACAACTAGGCACCTGCTAGGAATGTAAGGCTGGAAAATTTAAGAAAACAGCAAGGCAGATGATCTGCAAACTCCACGATGGAAATCACTCTTTAGGATCGTTCAGTTTGAGCTGTTTTTTACTTTATATTTGAGAAGATCCATGATTTCAGTTTCCTGTACATTCATTTCCATTAGTACATATGTCTACAGATATTGACAACTAAGGATCAATGTGCAGCCCCTGACGCAGCCCTGCTGGGCGAAACACGGCCTGTGTCGGGCTCATTATATCCATTTGGTTTTCATTCAATAAATGTGTGTTTATCTCCTACTGATCTGCTTCGTTGATTTCCGGCTGGAAAATTTAGGCTTTATGTTGTTTCTCATTTTGTTTCCAGGAACATTTGCTCACCTGACTACAGAATTTTTGAGTAAACTAAAATAAGAATGTTCTCTTTGCGAACAGTGCACTGTCTTTTGCAAGAGTGGATCATGCTTTGCTAATCCAGCGTTTGAAAATCTATAGGTATTACTGGCACAGCCTTAGCGTGGTTTGACTCCTTTCTTTCTGAAAGATCTTATACAATGAAAGTAGGGAGTGAGATTTCATCTTAAGTATCACTACAGCGTGGAGTACCCAGGGCTCGGCTCTATCACCTTTGTTGTTTAAGATTTATCTGAGTCCGCTGATAAATTCAATAAAGGAATATGGAATGACCCCTGGATTCTATATAATGCACGGTGAGCAGTACACATTAAATTGTGTGCTCAGTCAATTTACGCATGCTACTCAATTGAGTAATGAGCCAACTAGTGATAACAATTGGCAGATATCAACCAATTATGACTAACATGTTTCTTTTTAGGTATATTCTAAAAAGAGGCGCACATAAATTCCGACATGTGTAGCTGAAAAGGGGGCATAGCCATGGGAGGAATATAGGTGTGTCAGGGAGAAACGTGTGTTCATTTAGGGGTGGACATTTACACCAGGTTTTCAGTGGTGTAAATGGCCATGCCTAAATGTATGCACATTCCCCCAGTCTATGCACTTTTCTATAAATAACATCTTACTGAAGACATGGTTCATAGAATAAGGTTAGGCATTTATTCCAATGCGCCTGTCATGCTCCTCACCTCGGTGAAGGGTGCTCCTGCGATGTGGAGCGCCAGCCATCTTGGCAGGACTGACGCTCCGGGGATTCCCCTGCCTGCTCGCGATGCTCCGAGCCTCTATCTCCTGCCTGCTCACGACGCTCCAGGGAGGGGGGCTCCTTGGCTTCCCTCTGCAACATGGAGCACCGGCCATCTTGGCAGTCCGGCGCTCCGTGATTCCCTCTGCCTGTCTGTGACGGAAAGCTGAGTTCTTTGCCACGCCTCCTGCTCTTCGGGATTGGACCCGGCTCCTCCTTCTCTTTTGGCTGGCCAGCCAATGGGAGCTTCTCCCTGCCAGCTGATTCTGTTTTTCCTGATGGTGGGGGCTATTTTAGGAGCAGTGTTGCTCCACTTCTTTGCTTCGGCTTCTACTTCGGTGGGTGATTGTTTGTGCGGTACCTATTCTCAAGCTGTTACCTTCTCATTGCTGACAAGTGCCTGAACCCAGACTACTCTCTGCTTGCTGCCTGACCTGACCACTGCCTGAACCTGGATTATTCTCTGCTTGCTGCCTGATCTGGCCACTGCCTGAACCCAGACAACTCTCTGCTTGCTGCTTGACCTGACAACTGCCTGAACCCGGACTACTCTCTGCTTGCTGCCTGACCTGACCACTGCCTGAACACGGACTACTCTCTGCTTGCTGCCTGACCACTGCCTGAACCCAGACTACTCTCTGCCTGCTGCCTGACTTGACCGCTACCTGAACCTGAACTACTCTCTGGTTACTGCCTGCCTCTGCCCTCTACTTGAACCCAGATTCCTCTCTGCCTGCTGTCTGCAGCCGTCTGACCCATGTCTACATCTGGAAGTCCTGTCGGCTGCCTGCACCTGGGGGCACAACCCTCGGGGAACGGCGGTCATTACAGGTTAAGCCTCGGGGTTGCTCGGCTGCCCAACAGAGCGCAGGTTTGAGTCTTCATCTCTGTGCTCCGCCTGGGCACAAGGACTCACGGACGTGACAGCACCTACATTTTGCGTGCCATATACAGAATTTGGCCCTGAGCATATACTGCTATGCAGACAATGTTCTTATTCTGACAAAGATCTTTCCATTTACAATGGGCTTATTGTTCTTACAAAAGAGGCTGCTAGAAGTGGTTGATTGGTGTCAGCTGCATTGGCCTGTCTTAAATGTCATTAAGACCATGACCTAACTGGGAACTATTCTTTCTCAACTTTAACACCTGTTCTGTTTGATAAATCAATCCAATGGTGAATAGGTTAAGATATTTGAGGGTGGTGATTGATTGAGCCCTATCTTTTGAGGATCAAATATTTTCCTTGGTGACAAAGGCATTTTAATTGCTGATACAGCTGCAGGGTATTTTGATGAAATGGCTTTTGCAAACACTAATACATACCATTCCAGGCTGGATTATGGCAAAATAGTATATTTGGAACTACCTGGTTGTCAGCTTAGGTGGCTGCAGATGTTGCAAAATACTGCAATTAGGATTTTAGGGAGTGCTTGATTATTTGATCATGTGTCACCTTTATTTGTTACATATCATTGACTGCCTGTCTCTTTCAGAATTAGGTTTAAGATCCTTTGCCTCCTAGCACATAAATCACTATCCAGCTTATAATCGAAAGTGATCGCCGGCTAGTTCTTAAAAGTGGTGAAATCGGTATAATCGAAAGCGGCATTTTAGACAGCATCGCCGCTTTCCCGTCGCTTCGCCGGCGAAAGTTCAAGGGGGCGTGTCGGTAGAAGGCGGGACATGGGCGGGCATGGGCGTGGCTACCAGATGGCCGGCTTTCGCTGATAATGAACAAAAAAAAAGAGGCGTTAAGCAGTATTTCGCCGGGTTTACTTGGTCCTTTTATTTTCACGACCTCAAAAAGGTGCCCCAACTGGCCAGATGACCACTGGAGGGAATGGGGGATGACCTCCCCATACTCCCCCAGTGGTCACCAACCCCCTTCTATACTAAAAAAATAAAACTAAAAACCTTTTTTGCCAGCCTGTATGCCAGCCTCAAATGCCGTACCCACCTCCATGACAGCAGAATGTGTTGTATCCTCCGATGTGGCTCTCGGGTGAGTGTGACACCTTTTCTGTTAGGTGCCCTGCAGAATCACATTAGCAATGCATTGTGGTGGGTGTAGGGTACTGGGCTCTACTCCCATGGTGCTTTTCCCCCCTGCTAACTGGGTCAGAGTGTGCCCTGTTTTGTTTCCTGTTGTAGTCCATGCGGTAGTGGCCATTTTTGTAAGCCAGTTTTAGTTCCCTTTCCTGTGTTACCCCACGTTATAGAACGTAGTTCTTACCTTGAAAGGTATTGAAAGAGGGCATTGTACACCATTGTGCCAGCTCTGACCTACTGCTAATCTTAGTACCAGGGGACTCTTTGCCAGTGGGGCACAACCTCTGATCTGCAGTTAACTGTGAGTAAACGTGGTTATTTCAAGAAAGGACTTTTTCAGAGAGATTAGTCTTCAGGTGTGAACTGGTGTGCCAAATAGTTATACAGCAGCAATAAGTCCTAGAGGCTGTATGCAGGTCCCTGGAGCAATTTTAGTGGGTGCAGTACATTTGTGGGTAGTGGGTTTGGGGGGCTCAGCTCCCAAAGTAAGGGAGCTATGCACATGGGAGCTTTTCTGAAGTCCACCGCAGTGACCCCTAGGTGGCTGGTTGGTGTCCTGGCATGTCAGGGGGGCCAGTGCACTAAAAATGCTGGCTCCTCCCATGGCCAAATGCCTTGAATTTGGCCGGGGTTTGAGATGGCTGACATAACTTTCCATTATCGCTGAAAAACAAACCCGGCCATCTCAAATCCGGCGAACTCCAAGGCATTTGGCCGGGCTAAACCGTATTATCGAAAAAAAAAGATGGCCAGCCATCTTTTTCGATAATATGGTTCCAGCCAGCTGTAGCACCGCCGCTAACATAAATCGCCGGCGATCTATTTGGCCACCGACATTCGATTATGCTCCTCTATGGGAGCAAAAGCTGTTATATTTAAGCAGATGGACAACACTATATACACCAATTAGGTGTCTTAGGTCAATGCAGGATCATAGGATGTCAAGCCCTCTTTATCTTAGGCACATTGGGCAAGTACAAAGCAAAAGGTCCCGGTATTCTGGAATGGCCTGCCTAAGGAAATTTGCACTGAGAAGTATTATAAGAGATGCAAAATCATATTAAAAACTTATTTTTCTAAGCAGGCTTTCAATCTGTAGCCCGGGAGGAGGGCATGACTGGACTTGTGCACTGGCCTAAATTGAGTTGTCTTTGTGATTGTATGGATGAATGAATGCAATCTTGGTGAGTGTTGCATTAGGTGTACCCTATCATTTTATGGAGTTTTTTTTCCTGTGTATGTGTATATATATATTAGATCTATTTTGTAAACCACTTAGATCTGGTAAAAGTAGGTGATATATTAAGTAAACCTAGACAACAGAACATTAACAGGCATGCCAGCTAATAGCACATCAACATCTGTTTAATACATAAGGGCATTAGTTTGTGTAAGGGCTTGTTTTAAACTACTAGATTAGCAAGTTTCAATTTATAACAAATAGTTTAGTCAAGCCCGAAAGCTTGTCTTGAAGGGCTCAATTAACCATGGGCTGGGCCACTTACCCTGACTCGGTTCGTTGGTGTCAGGCAAAAATTCTGGTAGGCGAGGGATAGTGTTCCTGGTCTGGCTACTTGATTAGCCTTTTCAATTGATGCACTTCTTCCTACCAGACCCGCTGATGAGCCCATTGGTCGAATGTTGCAGTTGGGTGGGTTTGAGGGAGGGAGTATTTAAAATAGCCCCTCTCCAAGATGGCGCTTGTGAGCTGACGTACATCGTGAGTGCTCCTGAACTTCAAGTTTGTGCTGGTTGTTTGGTGCGTCCCCAGGAAATGGGGAAAAGAAAGGGAAAAATCGGCACCCCAGCCCCCTCGGGTCCGATTGGAAATTTCCCCCCCACACGCCAACCTACCTTGGAGCAATATGGAGTCCTGATGTCGGGCATTCCAGCGAATACTTCAGGGGAAATCAGGCAAATAGCCGCGAGCAGCAGTACGGAGGGAGCTACCTTGAGTCCTCCCCCGCAAGGCATGACCCCGCCACAACCCGGAAGCAACGGTTTGTTGGTTAGCGTACACTTGGAGGCGTCCGGCGTGGGCTTACCCGTCCAGGTGCTTGGAGGAGGCCCCCTCACCGTACTTTCTGCTGGAGAGATATCGGATGGAGCGACGAGGATTACCTCAACGCCTATTCAGCCCAGAGGAAGAGTTTCCGGGGGAATTTGTGGTTCGGTAAGACCTGCCTTAGTCACATTAGACACTCTTTGGGATGCCATACAGGGGGTGAACTCATCTTTGGTGAAAATTTCTGAATCCCTTCGAGGAGAGACATTAGAACTTAAAAATAATTTGCAACAGGTGTCTAATAAAGTGGAAGAACAAAAGAGTGACTTTAAAAGATTAGAATGTGAGATGAAAACAGCTAAGGAAGTAATGTCAGCACTGATAAAAGAAAAAAATGTGACTGTAAAGAAAATGGAATCATTTGAAAATCAACTTAGAAAAAATAATCTGAGATTTCTTAACTTTCCTGTTTCAACTTTTATTTCCCCGATGGAACTTTTAAAGAAATATTTTCACGATATCCTGGCATTTACAAAAGACAATTTTCCACCGGTTGTGAAAGCATATTATATAAAAAGAAATATGAGAACAAATGTTCAAATGCTTAGAGAAGATTTAAATGTTACCGAAATTCTAGAGACATCAGTGGAATCTGAAAGAGCAACTCTGCTTGTATCTTTTGTTTTTGAATTAGACAAAATCAATGTTTTGAAATTATATTTTCAACATATGAAAGATGTTTTCATGGGTGCTATGATAATATATTTCCAGATTTGTCCAAAGAAACCCCAAATGAGAAGGAGGAGCTCTTGGTGTTTAAACCAAGAGTGGTAGCCCTAGGGGCAACCTTCTTTGTTAAATTTCCTAGTAAATGTTTGATAAGTTATGAAATAATAATTTCCTATTCACTGACCCAAGAAACTTCAAGAATTTGTAATAAGTAAAGAAAGGATGAGAGACCCCCCCGGTAGAAGCTAACCAGAATAATACTGCTGTCTGATTGTATTGTGGTATGCTCTCTGCTCTAATAATAGAATGTAATTGCTGAATTTTATTTTACTTTCATCTTGGATCCATATGTTGTGGTCAAAAAGTTTTTGTAGAATTTCCTGGTGACTTGCTATATTTTTTTTTCTATGTGTTAAAATTCAGATATTTCTGATAACTAATTCATGTTTGAATGTATAAGAAAATTAATAAAGAAATTAAATATAACATCGCCCCTCTGAGGCTCAGGGCTTTTCCCCTGCTCCTTGGAGGCAGCTTACCCTCCCTCCCAGCCATTCGTATTGCCTGACCTTGACTGGGATTTCCTCAGTTGTAAGGGTAAGACATGGCTTGGAGGTTGTATCTACTGTTGCAGTGGGCAGACACCCGAGCTATGAGGGCTGTGGCTCATAGGGATGAGCCATAACACGAAGCAGGAATCAAGGTTTAATTATCATAGTGGGTTGTGTGATCTAGTACATGGGTGTGGAGGTCCATGTCTGCTCCAAGGCCCTAGCTATCAAAGTGAGGCTGGGGGAATGGACGATGTCAGAGATAGAATGGGTTTGGGGACTGCTACTTGGCTGACAAGGTGAGTAGCCAGCGGGGCCTTTGTTGCTCAGGGTGTTACAGTTCAGTATTACTTGCTACAATTTTTCAGAAAATGTTAATAAACAAAGCTGTGACCTATTGGTTATTGCCAAGTGGAGTGTTCAATTTATTGGCTGGTAATGTTTTTGAATAAAGTATGTTATAGTAGGAAGGTTGTGTTTGAAGAAGGGAAGGGGGGATAGTGAGTCTTGGGTAAGGCAGTCCCAGCTCCAATGGTTAATAACCTAGTACCATACTTTCCTCTTTTTGTTTCCCCCCTCCCCCCCATAAAAGTTCCTGATACAAATTTCATTACAGATTCCACCATGACCTTGGCATCTATTAACTGATAAAAGAGGAAGAAAAAGAGGGGAGGGGATCCTTGGCTAGTGTCCTGGCTTCTTTTCAGAAGGCATAGTTGCTGCCCAGGGTCCATCTGTCCTTCATGTCCTTCTGTAAGCTCCATGAAGCAAGGACTGTATAATGCTGATACATCATAGTACTATCTACACGTTTAATTGTCATTGTAATAGCCTGTAATACCATACATGGACACAAAAAGTTAGAAGAGAATGAAAGAAAGCTATGTATGTATCAAGGATCACAGTGGATAGAGCAGTAGGTTAAGAACCAGAGACATCAGGGCTCAAATCCTGCTGCTGCTTCTTCTGACCTTGGCCAAGCCACTTCCACTTAACCCCCCATTGCCTTAGTTTCAACCTCAGATTGTGAGCCTTCTAGGGACAAAAAATACCTACTATACCCTGTATGTACACCAACATTGATAGCTTGTATATATAAGAAAGAATATTAACTAAGGTACAAACCTATTGCAATCTCTCCAAGGACAAGAAAATAGCTACTGTATTTGAACGTAATGCACCTTGAATTACTACTACAAAGGTCTTAGCTAAATTGAAACAAACAAACAAACATGTGAAATACATTATTTGTTTTCCTATACTGTAACTATAGCACTCTGGAGAAAGGTGGTATGGGAAATTAAATGCAATGCCAGTCAAAGGCAAAACATCCAAAAACAACACAAATCCCTACCCCATGTTTGATTGGAGAGCACTCTTGAGGGTAGGTAGCCAAGGGATGGATGATGTACGTACTGAAAGTGACTGAAAAGGCAGCTAACAAAATTTGAGAAAGGGGATAATATAGTTTTCGGTTTATTTTTAAGTTCTTACTCTATGACCTGAGAAGTGAGAGCAAACCAGACAAGAAAATGACAGCTATACCTCAAGGAAAAAAACCAACACTGGCCCTTAAAGACATCAAAAACAGAGAACAGTGGCAATATGAACTGTCAAATTTGTAGCACTAGCTTTCTGAGCCATTTCTCTGCACTGTTTCCACCTAAGCATTATAAAAATGTTTGAATGATATCTGATTCTCTCTGTAAACTTCTTATGGCTGAAGGGGAAAGGGAATTTTGAATTTAGTCCATGCCTGTTTCAGTAGTAGCTCAGGGCAAGCATTGGAGAAGGGGCATTAGGGAATAACATAGTAACATAGTAAATGACGGCAGATAAAGACCTGTACAGTCCATCCAGTCTGCCCAACAAGATAAACTCATGTTACTTTATATGTATACCCGAGTTTGATTTGTCCTTGCCTTTCTCAGGGCACAGACCGTAGAAGTCTGCCCAGTACTGTTCTTGTACTAAGTTCTGAAGCTAACGTCGAAGCCCCTTAAAATTTACACTCCAGCCCATCCCTAGCTTGTCACTTTTTCATCAGTATTAGTCTGAGAGGAGGATTGTTTTTTTTTTTTGTTTGTTTTAAATATGGCTAAAAAATACATATAATCCAGTCTAGTTCAAGTTGCAATAGCTGAACTTTAATGTAAATTTTGATCACATGGAGGGGCATAATCGAACGTCGCTGGCGAAATAGTTCACCGGCGATCTATTTTGGCAGCGGCGCAATAGCTGGCCGGAATCGTATTATCGAAAAAGATGGCCGGCCATCTTTTCTTTCGATAATACGGTTTAGCCCGGCCAAATGCCAGAGTTCGCCGGGTTTGAGATCGCCGGTTTTGTTTTTCAGCGATAATGGAAAAAAATGCCAGCCATCTCAAACCGGGCACTCTAGGGGGCACTTCTAAAAATTTAAAAAATACAAAAAACCTCCCAGGTGCATAGCTCCTTTCCCTTGGGTGCTGAGCCCCCCAAACCCCCCCCCCCAAACCCACTCCCCACAACTGTACACCATTACCATAGCCCTTATGGGTGAAGGGGGGCACCTACATGTGGGTACAGTGGGTTTTGGGGGGGCTTTGGAGGGCTCAACACTTAGCACCACAAGTGTAATAGGTAGGGGGGGGATGGACCTGGGTCTGCCTGCCAGAAGTGCACTGCACCCATTAAAAACTGCTCCAGGGACTTGCATACTGCTGTCAGGGAGCTGGGTATGACATTTGAGGCTGGCATACAGGCTGGTAAAAAAAAGGTTTTTATTTTTATTTTTTTAGTGTGGGAGGGGGTTGGTGACTGCTGAGGGACTACGGGGAGGTCATCCCCCATTCGTTCCAGTGGTCATCTGGTCAGTTGGGGCACCTTTTTGAAGCTTGGTCGTGAAAATAAAAGGACCAAGTAAACCCGGCGAAATACTAATTAACGCCGTTTTTTTTTCCATTATCCGCGAAAGCCGGCCATCTGGTAGCCACGCCCATGCCCGCACATGTCCCGCCTTCGCTAAGCCACCGACACACCCCCTTGAACTTTCGCCGGTGAGACGAAACGCCGCTGTCAAAAACGCCGCTTTCGATTATACCGATTCGCCACTTTTGAGAGATCGCCGGCCATCTCCCGATTTATGTTGGGAAATGGCTGGCGATCACTTTTGAAAATAAGCCTGATAGCTGGATTTGGATTGCATTTTTCAGATGGGCCCAAGCCTAGTGAGATATGAAGACACCAACAGGTTATCCCTGTTAGCATCAAGATGATATTCCAGCCCAGCTGTCAGTCTGGTGATGTGGAAATGCTGATTTCTTTCCTTATGTAACCTCTGTAATTATGAGTGTCAATTTATCATCAACATTTGCACAATTATAAGTCTTCAAACTTAAATGTCAAATCCAGGAAGTGTTTCTTTTCTTCTGATGCCCCATTTTTGGTTTATTTGTAACAAGTTTGGAGTACACCAGTGGAACTAACTAGTCAAGAAAGAGAGGGAGGACAGATTGAGCCGGTCTGGGTTTTACTTCCATTGCTTTCAAAGGAAACAAAACCCAGACTGGGTCAATCTGTCCTCCTTTTTCTGGAGCCATATGGTAACCCTACTTGGGCAGAGCTGCCAATTTACCCATTCCAGGAGGTAGACTTTTTGGCCGGTCCTGGATTTCTGTCACTCATCCTGGTGTATTATGGGACCTACAGCACTGATTTCAAAGGATAAAATCATGGACTACAAATACTACACTGCTTTGGGATGTAAGTTTAAAACAGGACCGGCCAAAAGTATCCCTCCTGGAATGGGTAACTTGGTAGCTCTGCCCAAGTAGGGTTACCATATGGCTCCAGAAAAAGGAGGACAGATTGAGCCGGTCTGGGTTTTACTTCCATTGCTTTCAAAGGAAACAAAACCCAGACTGGGTCAATGTGTCCTCCTTTTTCTGAAGCCATATGGTAACCCTATGACTAAGGAACTAGTAAGGTTCACAGAAACCAAAAATGGGGCATCAGAAGAAAAGAAACACTTCCTGGATTTGACATTTAAGTTTGAAGACTTATAATTGTGCAAATGTTGATGATAAATTGACACTCATAATTACAGAGGTTACATAAGGAAAGAAATCAGCATTTCCACATCACCAGACTGACAGCTGGGCTGGAATATCATCTTGATGCTAACAGGGATAACCTGTTGGTGTCTTCATATCTCACTAGGCTTGGGCCCATCTGAAAAATGCAATCCAAATCCAGCTATCAGGCTTATTTTCAAAAGTGATCGCCAGCCATTTCCCAACATAAATCGGGAGATGGCCGGCGATCTCTCAAAAGTGGCGAATCGGTATAATCGAAAGCGGCGTTTTTGACAGCGGCGTTTTGTCTCACCGGCGAAAGTTCAAGGGGGTGTGTCGGTGGCTTAGCGAAGGCGGGACATGTGCGGGCATGGGCGTGGCTACCAGATGGCCGGCTTTCGCGGATAATGGAAAAAAAAAGGCGTTAATTAGTATTTCGCCGGGTTTACTTGGTCCTTTTATTTTCACGACCAAGCTTCAAAAAGGTGCCCCAACTGACCAGATGACCACTGGAACGAATGGGGGATGACCTCCCCGTAGTCCCTCAGCAGTCACCAACCCCCTCCCACACTAAAAAAATAAAAATAAAAACCTTTTTTTTACCAGCCTGTATGCCAGCCTCAAATGTCATACCCAGCTCCCTGACAGCAGTATGCAAGTCCCTGGAGCAGTTTTTAATGGGTGCAGTGCACTTCAGGCAGGCAGACCCAGGTCCATCCCCCCCTACCTATTACACTTGTGGTGCTAAGTGTTGAGCCCTCCAAAGCCCCCCCAAAACCCACTGTACCCACATGTAGGTGCCCCCCTTCACCCATAAGGGCTATGGTAATGGTGTACAGTTGTGGGGAGTGGGTTTGGGGGGGGGGGGTTTGGGGGGCTCAGCACCCAAGGGAAAGGAGCTATGCACCTGGGAGGTTTTTTTGTATTTTTTTAAATTTTTAGAAGTGCCCCCTAGAGTGCCCGGTTTGAGATGGCTGGCATTTTTTTCCATTATCGCTGAAAAACAAAACCGGCGATCTCAAACCCGGCGAACTCTGGCATTTGGCCGGGCTAAACCGTATTATCGAAAGAAAAGATGGCCGGCCATCTTTTTCGATAATACGATTCCGGCCAGCTATTGCGCCGCTGCCAAAATAGATCGCCGGTGAACTATTTCGCCAGCGACGTTCGATTATGCCCCTCCATGTGATCAAAATTTACATTAAAGTTCAGCTATTGCAACTTGAACTAGACTGGATTATATGTATTTTTTAGCCATATTTAAAACAAACAAAAAAAAAAAACAATCCTCCTCTCAGACTAATACTGATGAAAAAGTGACAAGCTAGGGATGGGCTGGAGTGTAAATTTTAAGGGGCTTCGACGTTAGCTTCAGAACTTAGTACAAGAACAGTACTGGGCAGACTTCTACGGTCTGTGCCCTGAGAAAGGCAAGGACAAATCAAACTCGGGTATACATATAAAGTAACATGAGTTTATCTTGTTGGGCAGACTGGATGGACTGTACAGGTCTTTATCTGCCGTCATTTACTATGTTACTATGTTATTCCCTAATGCCCCTTCTCCAATGCTTGCCCTGAGCTACTACTGAAACAGGCATGGACTAAATTCAAAATTCCCTTTCCCCTTCAGCCATAAGAAGTTTACAGAGAGAATCAGATATCATTCAAACATTTTTATAATGCTTAGGTGGAAACAGTGCAGAGAAATGGCTCAGAAAGCTAGTGCTACAAATTTGACAGTTCATATTGCCACTGTTCTCTGTTTTTGATGTCTTTAAGGGCCAGTGTTGGTTTTTTTCCTTGAGGTATAGCTGTCATTTTCTTGTCTGGTTTGCTCTCACTTCTCAGGTCATAGAGTAAGAACTTAAAAATAAACCGAAAACTATATTATCCCCTTTCTCAAATTTTGTTAGCTGCCTTTTCAGTCACTTTCAGTACGTACATCATCCATCCCTTGGCTACCTACCCTCAAGAGTGCTCTCCAATCAAAACATGGGTTAGGGATTTGTGTTGTTTTGGATGTTTTGCCTTTGACTTGCATTGCATTTAATTTCCCATACCACCTTTCTCCAGAGTGCTATAGTTACAGTATAGGAAAACAAATAATGTATTTCACATGTTTGTTTGTTTGTTTCAATTTAGCTAAGACCTTTGTAGTAGTAATTCAAGGTGCATTACGTTCAAATACAGTAGCTATTTTCTTGTCCTTGGAGAGATTGCAATAGGTTTGTACCTTAGTTAATTTCTTTCTTATATATACAAGCTATCAATGTGGTGTACATACAGGTATAGTAGGTAATTTTTTGTCCCTAGAAGGCTCACAAT
Organism: Microcaecilia unicolor; assembly: GCF_901765095.1. Lineage (NCBI taxonomy): Eukaryota > Metazoa > Chordata > Amphibia > Gymnophiona > Siphonopidae > Microcaecilia > Microcaecilia unicolor. The sequence continues at coordinate 6,904 of NW_021963145.1, read as the reverse complement.
CTGAGGTTGAAACTAAGGCAATGGGGGGTTAAGTGGAAGTGGCTTGGCCAAGGTCAGAAGAAGCAGCAGCAGGATTTGAGCCCTGATGTCTCTGGTTCTTAACCTACTGCTCTATCCACTGTGATCCTTGATACATACATAGCTTTCTTTCATTCTCTTCTACTTTTTGTGTCATGTATGGTATTACAGGCTATTACAATGACAATTAAACGTGTAGATAGTACTATGATGTAGTCAGCATTATACAGTCCTTGCTTCATGGAGCTTACAGAAGGACATGAAGGACAGATGGACCCTGGGCAGCAACTATGCCTTCTGAAAAGAAGCCAGGACACTAGCCAAGGATCCCTCCCCTCTTTTTCTTCTCTTTTATCAGTTAATAGATGCCAAGGTCATGGTGGAATCTGTAATGAAATTTGTAGCAGGAACTTTTATTGGGGGGAGGGGGGAAACAAAAGAGGAAAGTATGGTACTGGTTATTAACCATTGGAGCTGGGACTGCCTTACCCAAGACTCACTATCCCCCCCTTCCCTTCTTTCAAACACACCTTCCCTACTATAACATACTTTATTCAAAAACATTACCAGCCAATAAATTGAACACTCCACTTGGCAATAACCAATAGGTCACAGCTTTGTTTATTAACATTTTCTGAAAAATTGTAGCAAGTAATACTGAACTGTAACACCCTGAGCAACAAAAGGCCCCGCTGGCTACTCACCTTGTCAGCCAAGTAGCAGTCCCCAAACCATTCTATCTCTGACAATCGTCATTCCCCCAGCCTCACTTTGATAGCTAGGGCCTTGGAGCAGACATGGACCTCCACACCCATTACTAGATCACACAACCCACTATGATAATTAAACCTTGATTCCTGCTTCGTGTTATGGCTCATCCCTATGAGCCACAGCCCTCATAGCTCGGGTGTCTGCCCACTGCAACAGTAGATACAACCTCCAAGCCATGTCTTACCCTTACAACTGAGGAAATCCAGTCAAGGTCAGGCAATACGAATGGCTGGGAGGGAGGGTAAGCTGCCTCCAAGGAGCAGGGGAAAAGCCCTGAGCCTCAGAGGGGCTATTTTATATTTAATTTCTTTATTAATTTTCTTATAACATTCAAACATGAATTAGTTATCAGAAATATCTGAATTTTAACACATAGAAAAAAAAATATAGCAAGTCACCAGGAAATTCTACAAAAACTTTTTGACCACAACATATGGATCCAAGATGAAAGTAAAATAAAATTCAGCAATTACATTCTATTATTAGAGCAGAGAGCATACCAACAATACAATCAGACAGCAGTATTATTCTGGTTAGCTTCTACCGGGGGGGTCTCTCATCCTTTCTTTACTTATTACAAATTCTTGAAGTTTCTTGGGGTCAGTGAATAGGAAATTATTATTTTCATAACTTATCAAACATTTACTAGGAAATTTAACAAAGAAGGTTGCCCCTAGGGCTACCACTCTTGGTTTAAACACCAAGAGCTCCTTCCTTCTCATTTGGGTTTCTTTGGACAAATCTGGAAATATATTATCATAGCACCCATGAAACTTCTTTCATATGTTGAAATATAATTTCAAAACGTTGATTTTTGTCTAATTCAAAAACAAAGAAACAAACAGAGTTGCTCTTTCAGATTCCACTGATGTCTCTAGGATTTCGGTAACATTTAAATCCTCTCTAAGATTTGAACATTTGTTCTCACATTTCTTTTTATATAATATGCTTTCGCAACCGGTGGAAAATTGTCTTTTGTAAAATCCCGGATATCGTGAAAATATTTCTTTAAAAGTTCCATCGGAAATTAAAAGGTTGAAACAGGAAAGTTAAGAATCTCAGATTAGTTTTTTCTAAGTTGATTTTCAAATGATTCCATTTTCTTTACAGTCCACATTTTTTCTTTTATCAGTGCTGACATTACTTCCTTAGCTGTTTTCATCTCACATCTAATCTTTTAAAGTCACTCTTTTGTTCTTCCACTTTATTAGACACCTGGTTGCAAATATTTTAAGTTCTAATGTCTCTCCTCGAAGGGATTCAGAAATTTTCACCAAAGATGAGTTCACCCCCTGTATGGCATCCCAAAGAGTGTCTAATGTGACTAAGGCAGGTCTTACCGAACCACAAATTCCCCCGGAAACTCTTCCTCTGGGCTGAATAGGCATTGAGGTAATCCTCGTCGCTCCATCCGATATCTCTCCAGCAGAAAGTACGGTGAGGGGGCCTCCTCCGAGCACCTGGACGGGTAAGCCCACGCCGGACGCCTCCAAGTGTACGCTAACCAACAAACCATTGCTTCCGGGTTGTGGCGGGGTCATGCCTTGCGGGGGAGGACTCAAGGTAGCTCCCTCCGTACTGCTGCTCGCGGCTATTTGCCTGATTTCCCCTGAAGTATTCGCTGGAATGCCCGACATCAGGACTCCATATTGCTCCAAGGTAGGTTGGCGTGTGGGGGGGAAATTTCCAATCGGACCCGAGGGGGCTGGGGTGCCGATTTTTCCCTTTCTTTTCCCCATTTCCTGGGGACGCACCAAACAACCAGCACAAACTTGAAGTTCAGGAGCACTCACGATGTACGTCAGCTCACAAGCGCCATCTTGGAGAGGGGCTATTTTAAATACTCCCTCCCTCAAACCCACCCAACTGCAACATCCGACCAATGGGCTCATCAGCGGGTCTGGTAGGAAGAAGTGCATCAATTGAAAAGGCTAATCAAGTAGCCAGACCAGGAACACTATCCCTCGCCTACCAGAATTTTTGCCTGACACCAACGAACCGAGTCAGGGTAAGTGGCCCAGCCCATGGTTAATTGAGCCCTTCAAGACAAGCTTTCGGGCTTGTCTAAACTATTTGTTATAAATTGAAACTTGCTAATCTAGTAGTTTAAAACAAGCCCTTACACAAACTAATGCCCTTATGTATTAAACAGATGTTGATGTGCTATTAGCTGGCATGCCTGTTAATGTTCTGTTGTCTAGGTTTACTTAATATATCACCTACTTTTACCAGATCTAAGTGGTTTACAAAATAGATCTAATATATATATACACATACACAGGAAAAAAAAACTCCATAAAATGATAGGGTACACCTAATGCAACACTCACCAAGATTGCATTCATTCATCCATACAATCACAAAGACAACTCAATTTAGGCCAGTGCACAAGTCCAGTCATGCCCTCCTCCCGGGCTACAGATTGAAAGCCTGCTTAGAAAAATAAGTTTTTAATATGATTTTGCATCTCTTATAATACTTCTCAGTGCAAATTTCCTTAGGCAGGCCATTCCAGAATACCGGGACCTTTTGCTTTGTACTTGCCCAATGTGCCTAAGATAAAGAGGGCTTGACATCCTATGATCCTGCATTGACCTAAGACACCTAATTGGTGTATATAGTGTTGTCCATCTGCTTAAATATAACAGCTTTTGCTCCCATAGAGGAGCATAATCGAATGTCGGCGGCCAAATAGATCGCCGGCGATTTATGTTAGCGGCGGTGCTACAGCTGGCTGGAACCGTATTATCGAAAAAGATGGCTGGCCATCTTTTTTTTTCGATAATACGGTTTAGCCCGGCCAAATGCCTTGGAGTTCGCCGGATTTGAGATGGCCGGGTTTGTTTTTCAGCGATAATGGAAAGTTATGTCAGCCATCTCAAACCCCGGCCAAATTCAAGGCATTTGGCCATGGGAGGAGCCAGCATTTTTAGTGCACTGGCCCCCCTGACATGCCAGGACACCAACCAGCCACCTAGGGGTCACTGCGGTGGACTTCAGAAAAGCTCCCATGTGCATAGCTCCCTTACTTTGGGAGCTGAGCCCCCCAAACCCACTACCCACAAATGTACTGCACCCACTAAAATTGCTCCAGGGACCTGCATACAGCCTCTAGGACTTATTGCTGCTGTATAACTATTTGGCACACCAGTTCACACCTGAAGACTAATCTCTCTGAAAAAGTCCTTTCTTGAAATAACCACGTTTACTCACAGTTAACTGCAGATCAGAGGTTGTGCCCCACTGGCAAAGAGTCCCCTGGTACTAAGATTAGCAGTAGGTCAGAGCTGGCACAATGGTGTACAATGCCCTCTTTCAATACCTTTCAAGGTAAGAACTACGTTCTATAACGTGGGTAACACAGGAAAGGGAACTAAAACTGGCTTACAAAAATGGCCACTACCGCATGGACTACAACAGGAAACAAAACAGGGCACACTCTGACCCAGTTAGCAGGGGGGAAAAGCACCATGGGAGTAGAGCCCAGTACCCTACACCCACCACAATGCATTGCTAATGTGATTCTGCAGGGCACCTAACAGAAAAGGTGTCACACTCACCCGAGAGCCACATCGGAGGATACAACACATTCTGCTGTCATGGAGGTGGGTACGGCATTTGAGGCTGGCATACAGGCTGGCAAAAAAGGTTTTTAGTTTTATTTTTTAGTATAGAAGGGGGTTGGTGACCACTGGGGGAGTATGGGGAGGTCATCCCCCATTCCCTCCAGTGGTCATCTGGTCAGTTGGGGCACCTTTTTGAGGTCGTGAAAATAAAAGGACCAAGTAAACCCGGCGAAATACTGCTTAACGCTGCTTTTTTTTTGTTCATTATCAGCGAAAGCCGGCCATCTGGTAGCCACGCCCATGCCCGCCCATGTCCCGCCTTCTACCGACACGCCCCCTTGAACTTTCGCCGGCGAAGCGACGGGAAAGCGGCGATGCTGTCTAAAATGCCGCTTTCGATTATACCGATTTCACCACTTTTAAGAACTAGCCGGCGATCACTTTCGATTATAAGCTGGATAGTGATTTATGTGCTAGGAGGCAAAGGATCTTAAACCTAATTCTGAAAGAGACAGGCAGTCAATGATATGTAACAAATAAAGGTGACACATGATCAAATAATCAAGCACTCCCTAAAATCCTAATTGCAGTATTTTGCAACATCTGCAGCCACCTAAGCTGACAACCAGGTAGTTCCAAATATACTATTTTGCCATAATCCAGCCTGGAATGGTATGTATTAGTGTTTGCAAAAGCCATTTCATCAAAATACCCTGCAGCTGTATCAGCAATTAAAATGCCTTTGTCACCAAGGAAAATATTTGATCCTCAAAAGATAGGGCTCAATCAATCACCACCCTCAAATATCTTAACCTATTCACCATTGGATTGATTTATCAAACAGAACAGGTGTTAAAGTTGAGAAAGAATAGTTCCCAGTTAGGTCATGGTCTTAATGACATTTAAGACAGGCCAATGCAGCTGACACCAATCAACCACTTCTAGCAGCCTCTTTTGTAAGAACAATAAGCCCATTGTAAATGGAAAGATCTTTGTCAGAATAAGAACATTGTCTGCATAGCAGTATATGCTCAGGGCCAAATTCTGTATATGGCACGCAAAATGTAGGTGCTGTCACGTCCGTGAGTCCTTGTGCCCAGGCGGAGCACAGAGATGAAGACTCAAACCTGCGCTCTGTTGGGCAGCCGAGCAACCCCGAGGCTTAACCTGTAATGACCGCCGTTCCCCGAGGGTTGTGCCCCCAGGTGCAGGCAGCCGACAGGACTTCCAGATGTAGACATGGGTCAGACGGCTGCAGACAGCAGGCAGAGAGGAATCTGGGTTCAAGTAGAGGGCAGAGGCAGGCAGTAACCAGAGAGTAGTTCAGGTTCAGGTAGCGGTCAAGTCAGGCAGCAGGCAGAGAGTAGTCTGGGTTCAGGCAGTGGTCAGGCAGCAAGCAGAGAGTAGTCCGTGTTCAGGCAGTGGTCAGGTCAGGCAGCAAGCAGAGAGTAGTCCGGGTTCAGGCAGTTGTCAGGTCAAGCAGCAAGCAGAGAGTTGTCTGGGTTCAGGCAGTGGCCAGATCAGGCAGCAAGCAGAGAATAATCCAGGTTCAGGCAGTGGTCAGGTCAGGCAGCAAGCAGAGAGTAGTCTGGGTTCAGGCACTTGTCAGCAATGAGAAGGTAACAGCTTGAGAATAGGTACCGCACAAACAATCACCCACCGAAGTAGAAGCCGAAGCAAAGAAGTGGAGCAACACTGCTCCTAAAATAGCCCCCACCATCAGGAAAAACAGAATCAGCTGGCAGGGAGAAGCTCCCATTGGCTGGCCAGCCAAAAGAGAAGGAGGAGCCGGGTCCAATCCCGAAGAGCAGGAGGCGTGGCGAAGAACTCAGCTTTCCGTCACAGACAGGCAGAGGGAATCACGGAGCGCCGGACTGCCAAGATGGCCGGTGCTCCATGTTGCAGAGGGAAGCCAAGGAGCCCCCCTCCCTGGAGCGTCGTGAGCAGGCAGGAGATAGAGGCTCGGAGCATCGCGAGCAGGCAGGGGAATCCCCGGAGCGTCAGTCCTGCCAAGATGGCTGGCGCTCCACATCGCAGGAGCACCCTTCACCGAGGTGAGGAGCATGATAGGCGCATTGGAATAAATGCCTAACCTTATTCTATGAACCATGTCTTCAGTAAGATGTTATTTATAGAAAAGTGCATAGACTGGGGGAATGTGCATACATTTAGGCATGGCCATTTACACCACTGAAAACCTGGTGTAAATGTCCACCCCTAAATGAACACACGTTTCTCCCTGACACACCTATATTCCTCCCATGGCTATGCCCCCTTTTCAGCTACACATGTCGGAATTTATGTGCGCCTCTTTTTAGAATATACCTAAAAAGAAACATGTTAGTCATAATTGGTTGATATCTGCCAATTGTTATCACTAGTTGGCTCATTACTCAATTGAGTAGCATGCGTAAATTGACTGAGCACACAATTTAATGTGTACTGCTCACCGTGCATTATATAGAATCCAGGGGTCATTCCATATTCCTTTATTGAATTTATCAGCGGACTCAGATAAATCTTAAACAACAAAGGTGATAGAGCCGAGC